>NC_064633.1:502643513-502943513 GCF_023864275.1 Schistocerca cancellata
AAATTGTTTCTGATGTAGACGAAACAACATTTTCTACAAAGAACAGGAAAATATCTCTGAGGGTAAATATAGCTGCATGATAAAGGCTGAGTGAACGGCAGACTACACTTAGTTCTCATTGGTTAAAAACAATGATTGCACCGCTGAGGGGACTGGTTTCTTGTTCGAACTGGAAAGTAAGATCTCCTGGGAAATACTGGGTATCCGAGACGAAACGTCGGTAATTTAAATAATATTATACGAAACAAAATAAATAACCCAGGCAGTAATGTTGGGTGTTAGATGGTGCATTAGGTATTGGAATTTTATTATTTGTTATATCAAGTTCATTTTTACATTTATTCATTTTTTATTTCAGGAGGTGAAATCCGAAGAAACAAAGATTTCGAGACATCTGAAAGTGGCATCGAATGTTGGAAAAGCACAAGGTGTATGGTGTTATGTAGAACAATGATCAATTAATACAGTTATACGATGTTTCCGTACAGAGTACCACAGAAACTGCCGCCGATGCGACGAGAATCAAGACATAGAAATCAGCATTGCTAGAGATCTGTTGTCGAGAGGCATGGTGGTGGATCATCAAGAATATTAAAACAGATTGTTAATCACATTTCAGATAAATCTGCAAGAAATCGTAAGACATCCCGTCATATGTAGTCACGTGAGCTTGGTTTCCCAAAGGGACCAGCCCACTATGTGCTAGACAAGCGCCTAAAGCTTTAGTGATATAACGTGCGAATGAATGAAGTGAAACTTGACAATAAACCCAAACGAGTAAAGTCTAGCTAAGATATTCTTTGGCGCATAGACATAGACAACAGCTTCTGGGCTGAGATTATGTTATCCGATAAATCAGCTTAAGTGCGAAAGTCAACAAAGACAATATGCGAATTTGGAATAGTGATCATATTTAAGAGGCCAGTACCAACGAGACACAACAAAGGTGAAAGTCTGATGTGGCTAAATATGGGATGAAATTATTTGACCTTTTTTTTCCTTGCAGAGAGTGGTCAATCGTATCCTGAAACTTTAGTCGATGTTGTGTTTCCTCTGATAAGATGTAGGTGGCCACACTTCCTCCTCCAGAAGCATGGAGCGCCTCCACACCGTCATGTAGATGTTCGTAAAGCAGTGATTGAGGAATTAGCACAAAAATGGATTGGGAGAAGTGGTCCAATCCCATGGACACCACAGTACACTGAAGTTACGCCCATGAATTTCGTCTTCTGGAGGTACTGGAAATAATGTGCATAGTACCAATACGACAACTGTGAAACAACTTCGTGGAAGGATTAGAGCTACAATCGAGACAGTTACTCGAGATACTCTACGGTAGCCTGGAGACAAACTGAATATCGAACAGACATCATCAGTGCCAGCCGTGGGGCTTATGGAGAAATGTTTGACTGAATAAACAAAATGTCAAAAGTTTGAGTGACCATGCTTTTAGGCTTATATATCTTCCTTATGTATCCAGTATATGCTGTATTAAAAACATTTCAAATTACTATTCTTAATCTCACTCACGGAAGTGATATTTAGGCCAACTACTTAGTATTATTCGTACAATGCGACAGTACATCGATTTATTTACTGCTGTTGCTAGCATGTCAGTTATGGATGCTATTCTTCCCATCATCAGTGTGAAGCCCGAGTATTTCTCTGACAAGGGCCTTTTCGTCCTTTGTGGCAACTGAACGCCGTGACGAGCAGTAATTGACAGAAGGACTCCTTGCGCTGTCACTACAGTATCCTTCCCAGTCCGCAAGTCGTGGATAACAGCCTGTTACCAGCTAGCGCTCGTCAGCTGCAGCTGGGCCAAGATTCCAGCGATACAAACTGTCACGCAGCTGGAACAATTTCTTTCGGCGCCATCAGCACGAGCTACAGTATCTTACTGTGCTCTTAAAGCTGTATCTTGTATTTCTCGCCATTTTTGGAGCATCTTTTTCTCAGTTGACAGAGTAACCATGAAGAGTTTTCATTTTATAATTAAATTAGTGCCCTTTTAAGTAACAAATTTATGAATTTAAACTTTAAATTATTCTTTTTTATTGTTCTGTCTCTATACTGTATACATACATTCGTCAAATATTAAATTAATTTAAAGAGATTCTCTTCAGTTCCACAAACGATTTTTCAGTTGATGGCTGGTTTCGGAAAGTTAAGATACCTTCCTCAGGTAACTGTAACGTAGACAGGATTCTAGAGCAGACTGATGAAACAAACTGACTCATTTATGGTATTTGGTCATCCATAATGAATATTAAGCTTAATGAGTATCATGCATGATCAAAAAGTCTGCCCTTCTGGTTTTTCCATATATGTAATACTGTATTCCTTCCCTCTTCTCCTATGTACGTTACAGATTTATACACCAGAAGAAGGGATATTAAGATCAAGAAACCGGTCGTGGATTGAATAAATAATTAGTACAATTGTAGCGGATCTCTTTGAATTTATTAGTCATATCTCTCAGTTGCGGATGTCCTACATGTCAAGCCTTGTTCGTTAAATACGTTCTCACACTTATAATACTGGTGTTTGTAAAGGAACCTATTTAAGGCTTTACTGTACCGAAGTATGCGATACCCTCCAAATTCAACCAGTTTAACGAGTATTTATGATTATAGAAAAGTTATTGTGTATGTTAACAATGATTGCATAACATGTCTGCATAAACAGTCAACCCATTAAATTATACTGAATAAGTGACCCACACAAAATTTTATATCACTTGATCACTGATACCGCAAATGTCATCATGTAAAAACACTAAGTTCATCTTAAATAATTAATATGAAGTACGAAAAATAGTGGCCAACTTAGGTATTTTGGATCTCCTTAAATAAAAATCACCCAGTGAAACCTATTTGTTCACTAGGAGCGTTTTCACTCAGTATTCACGTAATCAATCCTATTTTAGATGAAAACCAATGTAATTCTTAATAATTCATGTTATTTACTTATTTATGCAAATTAGAGAAGTAAATTGACAAACTTCTAAAAAACGGCCTTTTTGTAACAAAGAATTATTCTGTCAAGTCAACAAATCTGTCTGTCATTTTAATAACATGTTAAATTATGTCACTCGATGCAAATTAATAACTTTTCTGCACAAATTATGATAACAGATGTACATGTGACTTGTAAACTATATCTCTTTTTAGTAGTTCTTTGACAATGTTATAAATACAAGCAGCAAGAACGGTCGGGAGGCAGTCGGAATGTCACTTTGGTAAAGTGTGTTTGTGTGTTATTGTTTGAGGTGGATAAACAATGCAAAGAACATGTAACGGAAGTACTACTTTGTGTTGAGTCATGGTCTTTGGTGGACAGTGGAATTAAGATGGCCACCAGAGTAATAAATATAATAAGTTTACATATTTGTTGGTTTCGCTCGTTCTTTATCATCAAAAGCACATAAAAAACACGGGACCTCATGTTTTTAACCCTAAACAACCAGACTTAGAGCCAGCATCAGCATCGAGAGACAGCAGCGATCCAGCAAGTAGCAGCGATTACCACAACACAATGCATTTTAATGGCGCCAACCTAACATCAAGTGCTAACAAGCTCCGTAAATGGGAGTGAAATAGTGCGATTATAGAAATTAGCAATATCTACGACCAGGCGACCATTACATGATACACTGTTTATAACTATTTATGTTCCTTTTTCTGAAATAAATTGGGCAAGCGATGCATAAACGAGTCGCAGTTAGAATTTTAGGAGACCATTTCTTCCTATGATCTCTCGTAAAGAAAACTATTATTTTGCAAAAGCTTGAAATCTGAGTTAGCCAACGGTACCATATGAGCTGAAACGAAAAGTACAGGTCCAGTGATGTACCGGGATTGGACAAAAAATGGAAATATAGCGACGGACGCATGCTTGAACCTAAATGCAGATGCTAGGCAAGACTGCAGGTTTCTCTGTTGTGTTTGGCCACGAACGGCACATTTGCAGTCCCCTAACTGCTTTGCAAGTTCCAGTCGTGTTTCGGACACTGCTCTGTGTAGTTGTGAGTAGATTATGTCGGAGCCGAGCGATTTGGAACTTAGGAAACTGTTGATGCTTTTACGACAAGTGCATTCGTAACCAAGAGAGCCGAAGTAATAGGTGTTTTAAGAGATACTGTAGCGAAAATTTACACCGCTTACGGGGAGAGCGGCGAAACATCAGCCACTAAGTCGCAACGTGGACTAAAGTGTATGTTGCGTGATCGTAATAGGCGGTCATTATATGGGACAGTCACGAAAAATAAAAGGACGACAACTACAAAAGCCACTGCAGAAGGAAATGTCACACCCGCGAATCCTATCAACACGAAAACAACACGAAGGGAGTCCAGATAAGGAGGAAATTTAAGGGCGACCTGGGATTCCGAAACCACTCATCAATGAAGAAAAGGCACTTCACTGGGAAACATGGTGCTAAAGTCATGAACCCGGTACGACGTAGCTATAGAAGTAAGTCATTTGGTCAGATGTGTTTTGCATTCCATTTCTCGGAACTTCTGGCAGAGTTTACATTCTAAGAGCGAAACAAAGCGGGTTCTCAGTAATGATTTGTGTAGCCATATCGGGGATTCGATGTGTACCATGGTTACTCTGAAAGTTCGCATTAGTGCCATGAAGTATGTGCTGTGTTCGAAGTTGACAGGCCACCTGTTCTCATGGTGATCTCATTGTCCAGGACTGGCCTTGTGGGCATGCGGAAGAAATGTCGCGTCTCCTTCGGCCGACAAAGTCCCAGATCTGAATGTTACTGAACCTTTGTGGTCTACTTTGGAAAAATGGTTTCGTGATCGCTAACCACCATCTTTATTTCCTGCTGTTGTAATTACTTTGCAGGACGAATAACACACAGAACCAGAATTAATCCACTCCGAAACGACAGGGAGCTGTTTTAAACAACGGGTTTCTGACACCTTATTGGACATGGTAGTGTGTTATGTTTTTTGTGTTTTCGTGTTTTTGTCCAACACCCGTGGCTGGTGTGTTACTGTTTGACGAGCGGATGCGTGTAAGAAACGAAATTTGACTGTCAGCTTTGTTTGCATGTACTCGTCGGAGACTCTTGTACATTCTGAAATCCCTACGTCGGAGTACCGCAGTACGCAGCTAGGCATGTCAAAATAGAATGGCGCAGCCATTCCTCATCGAAGGCCACATTATAGAGCCCGCCGGAACAAAATTTTGCAAACCCCTTGACTCCGGTTGGTAGATAATACCAAAGGTACTCCTCTGATAGTAGTACATTTTCTATCCACCTGAAATAACAAGAAGACTGCTCATTATATGGGAAATTTTGGTCAGAAATAGCAATTAACAAAGTACTGAATGCAGAAATGTATAAAGTAATAACATCCGTACAACATTCCTGCTGGGTAGTTACTGGTAATCAACAGCTTCGAAGGAGGTGGCGAGGTTCTATACCACTGCGCACTCGAATCATGCCACTCATTTCAGAGAACTGAGGTGTTCGATATAGGCGAGTCAGATGTTCCCAGTCACCCCAATGGCTCTGGATTAATTCCACAGTCCCAGATGCTCCTCTAAAAACGTAGCAGGACGCAACTCATAATTATTATTACGGGTCCCCCGCCCTCGCTCACGGGGTTTCCCCTGCTCGTCAGTCCGGCTCATATTTCGCCGCAAAACACTTGACGCTTCCGGTATCTCCCCCCACCCCCACCCCCACCAACAATGCTGCGCGCTCCATTTAATACCGCCCCCGACTCCGCCCTACATTCCCGACCCCGCACGGCTCGCGGGAATTCATGATTATGGTCTTAATCCCCGCTCGTTCTGCTGCCGAACGGCGCGGAAAAGCAGTTGTAAACAGCAAAACACGACCGTAAATCATGTATTTCACGCCTCTGTAGCTGCGAAAAGCAAAACAGCGTAAATATTCTGCTCTCACAAAGAGTCGCCATACGCACGTTCCATTTATTTTCAGTAATATCTGGGTCGTCGTGCAATGCTGCCGTAAGGTTTTTTCACCGAATATTCGAAACGCAGTGTTACATTGTTGTTCTCTTGGGACGTACGAGGCTCCCAAAAGTGGGCTATTATCTATTCCACTCCTGCAACGGAGTATGAAGAGAAGTATTAGAACAGGTTCCCTCTCTTTCACAGAGAGTTTTCTTTTCTTTTTTTGGGGGGGTGGGGGGGGGGGGACTGGATTTTGGAGGTATTCGCTAGTCTCTAATACCGGGTGATCAAAAAGTCAGTATAAATTTGAAAACTTAATAATACACGGAATAACGCAGAGAGAGAGGTAAAAATTGACACACATGCTTAGAATGACATGGGGTTTTATTAGAACAAAAAAAAACAAGTATTGCTCGACGCGTGAAAGATCTATTACGCGCGTCGTTTGGTGATGGTCGTGTGCTCAGCCGCCACTTTCTTCATGCTTGGCCTCCCAGGTCCCCAGACCTCAGTCCGTGCGATTATTGGCTTTGGGGTTACCTGAAGTCGCAAGTGTATCGTGATCAACCGACTTCTCTAGGGATGCTGAAAGACAACATCCGACGCCAATGCCTCACCATAACACCGGACATGCTTTACAGTGCTGTTCACAATATTATTCCTCGACTACAGCGATTGTTGAGGAATGATGGTGCATATATTGAGCATTTCCTGTAAAGAACATCATCTTTGCTTTGTCTTACTTTGTTACGCTAATTATTGCTATTTTGATCAGAAGAAGAGCCATCTGTCGGACATTTTTTGAACTTTTGTATTTCTTTTGTTCTAATAAAATCCCATGTCATTCCAAGCATGTCTGTCAATTTGTACCTCCCTCTCTACATTATTCCGTGGTTTATTAAGTTTTCAAATTTATACTGACTTTTTGATCACCCGGTACATAGCATAGCTAAATGGATACTTTTGCTTTCATTACTCGCAAGCGAAACGGGTATTGGCCCAGATATTTATTCCCTCTCCCCCCCCCCCCCCCCCCCATGAACCATGGTCCTTGCCGTTGGTGGGGAGGCTTGCGTGCCTCAGCGATACAGATGGCCGTACCGTAGGTACAACCACAACGAAGGGGTATCTATTGAGAGGCCAGACAAACGTGTGGTTCCTGAAGAGGGGCAGCAGCCTTTTCAGTAGTTGCAAGGGTAACAGTCTGGATGATTGACTGATCTGGCTTGTAACAATAACCAAAACGGCATTGCTGTGCTGGTACTGCGAACGGCTGAAAGCAAGGGGAAACTACGGCCGTAATTTTTCCCGAGGGCACGCAGCTTTACTGTATGATTAAATGATGATGGCGTCCTCTTGGGTAAAATATTCCGGAGGTAAAATAGTCCCCCATTCGGATCTCCGGGCGGGGACTACTCAAGAGGATGTCGTTATCAGGAGAAAGAAAACTGGCGTCCTACGGATCGGAGCCTGGAATGTCAGTTCCCTTAATCGGGCAGGTAGGTTAGAAAATTTAAAAAGGGAAATTGATAGGTTAAAGTTAGATATAGTGGGAATTAGTGAAGTTCGGTGGCAGGAGGAACAAGACTTCTGGTCAGGTGACTACAGGGTTATAAACACAAAGTCAAATAGGGGTAATGCAGGAGTAGGTTTAATAATGAATAGGAAAATAGGAATGCGGGTAAGCTACTACAAACAGCATAGTGAACGCATTATTGTGGCGAAGATAGACACGAAGCCCACGCCTACTACAGTAGTACAAGTTTATATGCCAACTAGCTCTGCAGATGACGAAGAAATTGAAGAAATGTATGATGATATAAAAGAAATTATTTAGATAGTGAAGGGAGACGAAAATTTAATAGTCATGGGTGACTGGAATTCGAGTGTAGGGAAAGGGAGAGAAGGAAACGTAGTAGGTGAAGATGGATTGGGGCTAAGAAATGAAAGAGGAAGCCGCCTGGTAGAATTTTGCACAGAGCACAACTTAATCATAGATAACACTTGGTTTAAGAATCATGATAGGTTGTATACATGGAAGAACCCTGGAGATACTAAAAGGTTCAGATAGATTATATAATGGTAAGACAGAGATTTAGGAACCAGGTTTTAAATTGTAAGACATTTCCAGGGGCAGATGTGGGCTCTGACCACAATCTATTGGTTATGCCCTGCTGATTAAAACTGAAGAAACTGCAAAAAGGTGGGAATTTAAGGAGATGGGAAGCTGGATAAACTGAAAGAACCAGAGGTTGTACAGAGTTTCGGGGAGAGCATAAAAGAACAATTGACAGGAATGGGGGAAAGAAATACAGTAGAAGAAGAATGGGTAGCTTTGAGAGATGAAGTAGTGAAGGCAGCAGAGGATCAAGTAGGTAAAAAGACGAGAGCTCTTGGAAATCCTTGGGTAACAGAAGAAATATTGAATTTACTTGATGAAAGGAGGAAATATAAAATTGCCGTTAATGAAGCAGGCAAAAAGGAATACAAACGTCTCAAAAATGAGATCGACAGGAAGTGTAAAATGGCTAAGCAGGGATGGCTAGAGGACAAATGTAAGGATGTAGAGGCTTATCTCACTAGCGGTAAGATAGATACTGCCTACAGGAAAATTAAAGAGACCTTCGGAGATAAGAGAACCACTTGTATGAACTTCAAGAGCTCAGATGGAAACCCAGTTCTAAGCAAAGAAGGGAAAGCAGAAAGGTGGAAGGAGTATATAGAGGGTCTGTACAAGGGCGATGTACTTGAGGACAATATTATCGAAATGGAAGAGGATGTAGAAGAAGATGAAATGGGAGACACGATACTGCGTGAAGAGTTTGACAGAGCACTGAAAGACCTGAGTCGAAACAAGGCCCCCGGAGTAGACAACATTCCATTGGAACTACTGACGGCCTTGGGAGAGCCAGTCCTGACAAAACTCTACCATCTGGTGAGCAAGATGTATGAAACAGGCGAAATACCCTCAGACTTCAAGAAGATTATAATAATTCCAATCCCAAAGAAAGCAGGTGTTGACAGATGTGAAAATTACCGAACAATCAGTAAATAAGCCACAGCTGCAAAATACTAACACGAATTCTTTACAGACGAATGGAAAAACTAGTAGAAGCCGACCTCGGGGAAGACCAGTTTGGATTCAGTAGAAATACTGGAACACGTGAGGCAATACTGATCTTACGACTTAACTTAGAAGAAAGCTTAAGGAAAGGCAAACCTACGTTTCTAGCATTTGTAGACTTAGAGAAAGATTTTGACAATGTTGACTGGAATACTCTCTTTCAAATTCTAAAGGTGGCAGGGGTAAAATACAGGGAGCGAAAAGCTATTTACAATTTGTACAGAAACCAGATGGCAGTTATAAGATTCGAGGGACATGAAAGGGAAGCAGTGGTTGGGAAGGGAGTAAGACAGGATTGTAGCCTCTCCCAGATGTTATTCAATCTGTATATTGAGCAAGCAGTAAAGGAAACAAAAGAAAAATTCGGAGTATTTATTAAAATCCATGGAGAAGAAATAAAAACCTTGAGGTTTGCCGATGACATTGTAATTCTGTCAGAGACAGCAAAGGACTTGGAAGAGCAGTTGAATGGAATGGATAGCGTCTTGAAAGGAGGATATAAGATGAAAATCAACAAAAGAAAAACGAGGATAATGGAATGTAGTCGAATTAACTTGGTTGATGCTGAGGGAATTAGATTAGGAAATGAGACACTTATAGTAGTAAAGGAGTTTTGCTATTTGGGGAGCAAAATAACTGATGGTGGTCGAAGTTGAGAGGATATAAAATGTAGACTGGCACTGGCAAGGAAAGCATTTCTGAAGAAGAGAAATTTGTTAACATCGAGTATAGATTTAAGTGTCAGGAAGCCATTTCTGAAAGTATTTGTATGGAGTGTAGCCATGTATGGAAGTGAAACATGGACGGTAAATAGTTTGGACAAGAAGAGAATAGAAGCTTTCGAAATGTGGTGCTACAGAAGAATGCTGAAGATTAGATGGGTAGATCATATAACTAATGAAGAAGTATTAAATAGGATTGGGGAGAAGAGAAGTTTGTGGCACAACTTGACCAGAAGAAGGGATCGGTTGGTGGGACATATTCTGAGGCATCAAGGGATCACCAATTTAGTATTGGAGGGCAGCGTGGAGGGTAAAAATCGTAGGGGGAGACCAAGAGATGAATACACTAAGCAGATTCAGAAGGATGTAGGTTGTAGTAGGTACTGGGAGATGAAGAAGCTTGCACAGGATAGGGTAGCATGGAGAGCTGCATCAAACCAGTCTCAGGACTGAAGACCACAACAACAAAAACATTTATTCCCTTCTTATGTTTAAGAAAATATAACTCCATTTTCAAATTACAATCGTAAAAATGACGAAATACAGTTTAATTTGTTTTTTTAAACAATATATTGTCTTCCACAATCAGATAAAATCTACACGAACACTGCGGTTACAGACGATTGTCGAAACAGACTGTGTGGCTTATCTATATCTACACGTCCATTTTCACTTCGTACACTATTCCACAGTGTGTGTCGGAGACATTAAATTGACTACTGTCGTGATTAGTCCCACTTTTCAATTAGCGAAGGAGCGGCGGGGGCTAGGAGATGATGATGATGATGTTTGGTTTGTAGGACGCTCAACTGCGTGGTCATCAACACTCATACAAAGTCCCAATTGATACACAGTCCAAGTTTATCACGAATGATAATGATGATGAAATGATGAGAACAACGCAAATACCCAGTCTCCGGCGAGAAAATCCCCAACACGCCAGGAAATCGAACCCCGAAGCCCGAGAGCCAGAGGCAGCAACGCTAGCAACTAGTCCACGAGCTGTGGGCAGGGGAGTGGGGACGGTAATAGATCTCGATAATTCCCTCTTATGGCTTGATGTTTTCTAGTGCTACTGTCTCCCGAGGGCATGCAGCTTTACTGTATGGTTAAATGATGATGGCGTCCTTTTGCGTAAAATATACCGGTGGTAAAATAGTCCCCCATTCGGATCTCCTGGCGGGGACTACTCAGGATAACGTCGTTATCAGGAGAAAGAAAACTGGCTTTCTACGGATCGGAGCGTGGAATGTCAGATCACTTGAACGGGCAGATAGGTTAGAAAATTTAAAAAGGGAAATGGATAGGTTAAAGTTAGATATAGTGGGAATTAGTGAAGTTCGCTGGCAGGAGGAGCAAGACTTTTGGTCAGGTGAATGCAGGGTTATAAATACAAAATCAAATAGGGGTAATGCAGGAGTCGGTTTAATAATAAATAAAACATAGGAGCGCGGCTAAGCTACTACAAACAGCGTAGTGAACGCATTATTATGGGCAAGATAGACACGAAGCACACGCCTACTACAGTGATACAAGTTTATATGCCAACTAGCTCTGAAGATGACGATGAATTTGAAGAAATGTATGATTAATTAAAAGATATTATTCAGATAGTGAAGGAAGACGAAAATTTAATAGTCATGGGTGACTGGAATTCGGTAGTAGGAAAGGGAGAGAATGATACGCAGTAGGTGAATATGGATGGGGGCTAAGAAATGCAAGAGGAAGCCGCCTGATAGAATTTTGCACAGAGCACAACTTATTAATCATAGCTAACCCTTGGTTCAAGAATCATAAAAGAAGGTTGTATACATGGAAGAAACCTGGAGATACTGACAGGTTTCAGATGGATTATATAATGGTAAGACAGAGATTTAGGAACCAGGTTTTAAATTGCAAGACATTTCCAGGGAGAGATGTAGACTCTGCCCACAATCTATTGGTTATGAACTATTAATTAAAAGTGAAGAAACTGCAAAAAGGTGGGAAATTAAGTAGATGGGACCTGGATAATCTGACTCAACCAGAGGTTGTACAGAGTTTAAGGGAGAGCATAAGGGAACAATTGACAGGAATGGGGGAAAGAAATATACTAGACGACGAATGGGTAGCTTTGAGAGATGAAGTAGTGGAGGCAGCAGGGGATCTAGTAGGTAAAAAGACGAGGGCTAGTAGAAATCCTTGGCTAACAGAAGAAATATTGAATTTAATTGACGAAATGAGAAAATATAAAATTGCAGTAAATGAAGCAGGCAAAAAGTAATATAAACGTCTCAAAAATGAGATCAGCAGGAAGTGCAAAATGGCTAAGCCGGGATGGCTGGAGGACAAATGTAAGAATGTAGAGGCTTATCTCACTATGAGTAAGATAGATGCTGCCTACAGGAAAATTAAAGAGACCTTGGGAGTAAAGAGAACCACTTTTATGAATATCAAGAGCTCAGATGGAAACCCAGTTCTAACCAAACAAGGGAAAGCAGAAAGGTGGACGGAGTATCTAGATGGTCTACACAAGGGCGATATACATGAGGACAATATTACATAAAAGGAAGAGAATGTAGAAGAAGATGAAATGGGAGATACGATATTGCATGACGAGTTTGACAGAGCACAGAAAGACCCGAGTCGAAACAAGGCCACGGAGTAGATAACATTCCATTAGAACTACTGACGGCCTTGGGAGAGCCAGTCCTGACTAAACCCTACCATCTGGTCAGCAAGATGCATGAGACAGGCGAATTACCCTCAGACCTCAATAAGGATATAATAATTCCAATTCCAAAGAAAGCAGGTGTTGACAGATGTGAAAAGTACCGAACAATCAGTTTAACAAGTCACGGATGCAAAATACTAACGCGAATTCTTTACAGACGAATGGAAAAACTGGTAGAAGCTGACCTTGGGGAAGATTAGTTTGGATTCCGTAGAAATATTGGACGATGTGAGGCAATACTGACCCTACGACTTATCTTAGAAGCTAGATTAAGGAAAGGAAAAACCTACGTTTCTAGCATTTGTACACATAGACAAAGCTTTTGACAATGTTGACTGGAATACTCTCTTTCAAATTCTGAAAGTTGGCCGGGGTAAAATAGAGGGAGCGAAAGGCTATTTACAAACTGTACAGAAACCAGATGGCAGTTATAAGAGTCGAGAGCATGAAAGGGAAGCAGTGGTTGGGAAGGGAGTGAGACAAGATTGTAGCCTTTCCCCGATGTTATTCAATCTGTATATTGAGCAAGAAGTGAAGGAAACAAAAGAAAAATTCGGAGTAGGTATTAAAATCCATGGAGAAGAAATAAAAACTTTAAGGTTCACCGATGACATTGTAATTCTGTCAGAGACAGCAAACGACTTGGAAGAGCAGTTGAACAGAATGGACATTGTCATGAAAGGAGGGCATAAGATGAACATCAAAAAAAGCAAAACGACTATAATGGAATGTAGCCGAATTAAGTCGGGTGATGCTGAGGGAATTAGATTAGGAAATGAGACACTACAAGTAGTGAAGGATTTTTGCTATTTGGGGAGCAAAATAACTGAATATGGTCGAAGTAGAGAGGATATAAAATTTAGACTGGCAATGGCAAGGAAAGCGTTTCTGAAGAAGAGAAATATGTTAACATCCAGTATAGATTGAAGTGTCAGGAAGTCGCTTCTGAAAGTATTTGTATGGAGTGTAGCCATGTACGGAAGTGAAACATGGACGATAACTAGTTTGGACAAGAAGTAAAGCTTTCGAAATGTGGTGAAGAATGCTGAAGATTAGATGTGTAGATCATATAACTAATGGGGAGGTATTGAATAGAATTGGGGAGAAGTTTGTGACACTACTTGACTAGAAGAAGGGATCGGTTGGTATGACATGTCTGAGGCATCAAGGAATCACCAATTTAGTTTTGGAGGGCAGCGTGGAGGGTAAACATGGTAGAGGGAGACCAAGAGATGAATACACTAAACAGATTCAGAAGGATGTAGGTTGCAGTAGGTACTGGGAGATGAAGAAACTTGCACACGATAAAGTAGCATGGAGAGCTGCATCAAACCAGTCCCAGGGCTGAAGACCACAACAACACTGTCTCCAGGATATTATGAGATGTTTGTAGTAGGGGGTATCTACATCTATACTTTGCAAATCACCGCGAGGTGCATAACCTACAGTACGTCCCATTGTAGCAGTCATTAGAATCTCTTTCTGTTCCATTTATGTATGTCACGCGGGAAAATTATTGTTGAAATGCCTCTGTGCGTGCAGTAATTGTTCTTATTGTGCCCCTATGTGAGCAGCGATGTGTAGAGGATATGATGCTTCAGAAGAATTTCCATACGTGTTCTCTTCGTTTAATTCACGAGCATATTCCCATAGCAATTCTCCACAAGAAAATCAACATACAGCAATCCGGCAAACAGGCTGTCAACGGAACCACAAGTTCGAAAAGCAGCTGAGCAAGCTCACAATTCCAGTCTTTATAACGAGGAGTTTTGCTTATACAGCCTCAATCTCTTCGTGTCTGGAACTGCAAAGTGTTACGTCCTATGTAAGTTGAAAATGTATCAGCAGTACATGACGTCATCAAGAATGATCCCTTAACATTAGGTTACTTAAATCGATCCCTCTGACGTACACCGCACTCCGACTAAACCCCAAAAGAGTTGACGTTAACATTCGATTTAGAAGGGAATATTACTTTCGTATATAGTTTCTGTGTGGGTTTTTGTCGCTTGAAACGTGACGGTAATGATAGATACCTTGAAGATACTATCTGTACCGAAAGTTATTCTTGATTAAGAACTATGGATGTAACTATCATAAATCTGTGCTTTACATAATACGTGCAAGGTCACTCGTCCTGTGTACACTCAAGACAAGCTCCATTAACATGTAAAAGCGGTTAATCGGAAAAACATCAACATTTACTTAATAAAAAAGACAGTACCTGTGTAACGTTTTAGCTGCACTTCGAATCCTTATGTACTGTTTAAGGCATATTCCGAAAGCACATGCCTATAACATTCCAGGAGTATTCCATCTAATATAAAAACCACAGGTACGTTATGACTTTTTTTCTTCTTGAAGGTAATTTAATTCAGATTTGCTTTACGTCATATAGCCTCTGGTTTATTTTACCTTACCAGATAAAGGTAAGTTTAACCACCTACATATCATACGTTCCACATTTTTACGCTCGATCTGGTTTACCGCTTGATGGTTATAGTAGATTTCCTTCATCGGGACGATTTTCCCTGCATTTTGCACACAGAAACTGAACTACCGACTTCTCAGTGATTGATCATAATGTGAGAAAGAATGTTGGGTCACTACTGGTTATCGTTTGAAATATGTTATGAAATAAATGGGAGTGCATATGTTTTCTTATATAGCGTCGTGTACGGTTCAAACTGCGTTTTAACCGAAATATAATCTTAATTCGTTTTGCTCGTATTTATATACAGGTATATCGCTGAAGATGTAGCTCTAACGCTGAGAAACTATTTGGATCATAAATAAAAACGTATAGCTGGAGGGCCTTTTTAATTATGGTAAAATACCACAGCTGTGGATGCCGACAATGAAGGGGAGAAATAGATCTTAAAGCAACGTACGTTTATCATACAAAACTGTCACCGATCAGCCAAAACATTATGTTCACCGACTTACTACCGACATAAACCCGTCCAGGAGACAGCAGTGTCCTCTGGGTAGGAATTACTGCTAGTCAGATACACGCAAGGTGCATGTAGCATCAGTGAGCAGTGAGAGTGCTGTCCGTAGCTAGTGGTCTATTGGCTAGCTGTGCTGCCTCTGGATCACAGGGTCCCGGGTCGATTCCTGACAGGGTTGGGGATTTGCTCTGCCCGGGGATTTAGTGTTTGTGTTGTCCTCGTCATTTCATCATCATCATCATTCGTGACAGTGGATAGACTGGACTGTGAAACAAAGTGGACAGTGTAGAACTTCGGTCTTTGTACAAGTGCTGATGACCACGTTGTTGAGCGCCAACCAAAGATCATTATCAATGAGAGTGCTGTCAGTGTGTAGAATGAGGCAGGCGGGCGATCAATATGAATCGGCAATGTGACGTCGGCAACTATGACTCAAATGGTCACGTAACCGTCGACACTAGATTTTGGCGCGGTGGCAGAGCGTTGCGTGGTCCCATAAACTCCCATATCTTCTTCATCACGCCGATGGAGGACAAGAATCCGTCGTCTTCCAGGGGAACAGCTCCTCGACACCTCTGTTGCGGTATGGAGACACGCTGGCGGGGCTTCATTATGCTCTGGCAAACAGTCACATAAGCATCCATGGGTCCAGTGGAGCTCGTGCGAGGCACCACGGCGGCCATGGAGTATCGTATACTGGTTACATACCACGTACATCCCATCATGCAATCATGTTTCCCGCCAGGTGTGGTATTTTTCAACAAGATAGTGCGCCATGCTGACAAGGCCAGGAGTGTGATGGAGGGGTTCGAGAAACACAGAGGTGAGTTCCAACTGATGTGCTGCCCCCTCCCTTCCCCCTCACCCACGACTCGCCAGATCAGAACTCGATCGAACACATCTGAGATACGATTTAATGTGGCGTCAGAGCTCGTAGGCTCCCTTCGCGGAATTTACAGGAATTACGTGACTTGTGTGTCTAGATGTGGTCCCAACTGCTTCGAGCGACCTACCTTTCGTGACACGAGGCATCGCAACCGTTATCCATGCCAATGGTGGACATAGCGGCTACTAAATAGGTGGTCATAATGTTCTGGCTGATCAGTGTATAAATATTTTAACATACATAAAACAATATTTACTACCAGTTTGGGGACAATAGCGATGCGACGTGGTCCATATGTCACCTTGCAGCGTACATGTCGGTTGTCATTTTGTTATGATATGATCACGTTATTTATATGTTTATTTTTTATTTGCGTGATATTGTTAAGTTTTTTTTTCGTTTTGTACAGCTTTGGTTCTTACGTAAAATTTTTCAGAGATAGTATTTTTGTGGTTTTCATGTAAATGACAAGTATTGTTTTGTGTTCATCGCGCACATTTACCCTTCTTTTTTATAATATCAATGAAATTTTCGTGGTATCTTTTATGTTGAAAATACGCTTGGTCATATCATAAGAAGAAGACAACCGATGTTTCCGCTCCAAGATGTTATGTGGACCACGTCACACCAGCGAAGTAGCTATACCTTCTTCACAGCTATACATAGTAACGAAAAAACGCCGAAACGAGCTTCTCGTGTAACATGTATCACTACGAGTAAATAAATAAACAGTGCAGCAAAAAGCTTGTACTTAAAATAAAATATATCGTCCTTTTCACGCGTTTGAGAAGCGAACATGGTACAGTTTCTTATGAGTGGGAACTGTTCTCATTCTAGTTGTACCATGTCTGCATGTTAGCAAGAAGTTTTCGACAGCCGATGGCAGTGCGCCGTTGGTAACACAGATTCCCGCCCGATAACCGAAATTAAGTAACATTGACTCTGGCTAGTACCTGCGTGGGTCATAAAAGTCGCCAAAGATACGTCAACTTGAAAGACTTGCACCAGGCCGTTGTGCCACACGTGTTATTTTACGAGGTGCATTAAAGTTCTAAGGCCTCCGATTTTTTTTCTCCGGACTGGAAAGAGATAGAAATATGCGCATTGTTTTAAAATGAGGCCGAGTTCATTGTCAATACGTCCCAGAGATGGCAGCACCGTACGGCAGATGGAATTTTACCGCCAGCGGCGAGAATGAGAACTGTTTTAAATACTTAAAATGGCGACGTTTTCCTTACTTGAACAGCGTGCAATCATTCGTTTTTTGAATGTTCGTGGTGTGAAACCAATTGAAATTCATTGACAGTTGAAGGAGACATGTGGTGATGGAGTTACGGATGTGTCGAAAGTGGGTTCGTGGGTGCGACAGTTTAATGAAGGCAGAATATCGTGTGACAACAAACCGAAACAACCTCGGGCTCGCACAAGCTGGTCTGACGACATGATCGAGAAAGTGGAGAGAATTGTTTTGGGGGATCGCCGACTGACTGTTGAACAGATCGCCTCCAGAGTTGGCATTTCTGTGGGTTCTGTGCACACAATCCTGCATGACGATCTGAAAAGGCGAAAAGTGTCATCCAGGTGGGTGCCACGACTGCTGACGGACGACCACATGGCTGCCCGTGTGGCATGTTGCCAAGCAATGTTGACGCGCAACGACAGCATGAATGGGACATTCTTTTTGTCGGTTGTGACAATGGATGAGACGTGGATGCCATTTTTCAATCCAGAAACAAAGCGCCAGTCAGCTAAGTGGAAGCACACAGATTCACCGCCACCAACAAAATTTCGGGTAACCGCCAGTGCTGAAAAAACGATGGTGTCCATGTTCTAGAAGAGCGAGGGCGTAATCCTTACCCATTGCGTTCCAAAGGGCACTACGGTAACAGGTGCATCCTACGAAAATGTTTTGAAGAAAAAATTCCTTCCTGCACTCAACAAAAACGTCCGGAAAGGGCTGCGCCTGTGCTGTTTCACCAAGACAACGCACCCGCACATCGAGCTAACGTTACGCAACAGTTTCTTCGTGATAACAACTTTGAAGTGATTCCTCATGCTCCCTACTCACCTGACCTGGCTCCTAGTGACTTTTGGCTTTTTCCAGCAACGCAAGACACTCTCCGTGGCCGCACATTCACCAGCCGTGCTGCAATTGCCTCAGCGATTTTCCAGTGGTCAAAACAGACTCCTAAAGAAGCCTTCGCCGCTGCCATGGAATCATGGCGTCAGCGTTGTGAAAAATGTGTACGTCTGCAGGGCGATTACGTCGAGATGTAACACCAGTTTCATCGATTTCGGGTGAGTAGTTAATTAGAAAAAAAAATCGGAGGCCTTAGAACTTGAATGCACCTCGTACTATAGAATTTTCCGATGCTCCGATGATAACAGCAAGATTCTGTCGAAACCAGTCATTCTGAAATAAAATAAAATACCAAGCGATCTTGGCTGCAGAAGATTTTCCTGTTACCCAATGACAGATCTCTCGCCACGAACATCTGCAACCTATGTAGAGATGGACAGCGAGTAATGGGGCTTGCTGGAGAGACAGCAGAGAAAGCAGATCTGAAGAAAGCCAAGTCTTGGATCCCTTAGCGTGTTGTCGTGTGCTCTGACTCCAGACGGACAGTATCAGTACGGATGGCACTGTCGCACACGCGCGCCCATGTGTGTGTGTGTGTGTGTGTGTGTGTGTGTGTGTGTGTGTGTGTGTGAACCGTTTCCTTTAGTCGCGCTCATGTCACTGCAGGAAGGCGAGGAATGGTTTCAGGAGATTGCAGGGAGCACAGTCAGAGTGCAATTGTGTTTATGTTGGTATCCTGGTGCTTTTGTCTTCTGGATGGGGCACTTTTACAGTAAGTCAGTTGATTAAACTCAAAAATCTGTTTCAAAGAGTCATTTCATGTTCACAAATACAGGTTCTGCGGTCCGTTAGAAGTTCAAAACCAATAAGGAAAGTTCGACTTGAAAATGAAGGAATGCTTTTTTGGCAACTGAAAGTTCTTAGGAAACAACACAAGTATATTTCTGCATGATAAGTTCTCTTGCAAAGGAAACAAACTATCTTCTTGGACATCAACACTAAGCAGAAAATTAAGGTTCTATCACGCGATAAGTGCAAGGAGTACCAGCATCCACGGCTGGAGCAGCGGGTCGCGATGGACGGTTGTCTCGTGGCAAGGCCGATGTCTAGTCCGCGTGGCTGCGTGGTGCTGGCTGTGTTCTGAGTCTGCTGTCGGAAACGGAACTGCCTGCTTTTCGTCAGGCGAGGGCCATTATAATCGTGTGGCGGATGATAGCCAGATAGATATAGGTCTATCGGTGTGGACTCGAACTGGCTGAGAAAAATGACGCGGCGGATACAGCAAAAGGTCCGTAGATGTGGCGGCCTCTACCGCTCTTAGGCGCGTCCTCTGAAACTGGCCCGCTTCCTGCAAATCAGGCGAAGTTCGGCTGACTTCTACCTGTGCGCCTACGGAGCTGGAGCATTGACCCGCATATTACTGCTACAATGCGGGTTGGCGACGTTGCAGAAGATTCCGGAAACACGACAGGTTAAAGCTGAGTTATGTGCGAAGACCCTCCAAAGTCGTGACCGTTGAGTTCCTGCCTGTGGTGCTATTACACATGGGGCCATGATAAGAGAAAGTTGTGCATTACACACAGGACGCGCTGATGTGAATACTTTGTTATAAAGGAAACGGCTTCGTACAGCACATGATTGTTCTAAGGTGGAATGTAACTTCAAGATCTTGATACAACTGTGGATTTGTTCCAAGCTCTGTTCTTTTGTGTTGATTCGGTTTGGATTTTTCTACGGAACCTGTGGTTCATTTATGGTTATTATGAATTTCTATACACTCTTACATGAATGAATTTTTTTTATCTAATGAGTCTACCGCTCACTTAGACTTAAGAGCGATTATCTAAGTGGTATATTGGTAGTTAATATCTTGATGATTGGGGAGAGGGATTATCTTATAGTAGCCTGGCAAAGCAGTAGTTTCTTGCGGCTTTACACAGTTTTATATTATAGATAAGTGAATATTTTCTAGTACGATAAGTGAGGGCTACTGTAGTCATAACTGGAGCCGTATTTCCAGGCAAACGCATGTTGCATGCATGGTTGCTTGTTTTGCCATTTGGAGAATAAATGCATGTTTCGAAGTTTTCATCGTTATAACTGCTGGAATTGAGATAGTTATAATGCATATTATATCATTTTGATGGTATCAGTACATATATTGGGACACGTTGCATGATAGAACTTTTTATTATTTACATATGAACCATGTAGAACATGAGTAATTTCTTTAATACTGTTAAAATAGCTAAACTTCACAGCGAGGCGAAGTGCCCCGGTTCAACGCGGTAGATATCGGTGCTGCCCCAGGTACTAAAATATTTTATCCTAATCAAAAGCACATTTAGCCTATGTGCAGTATCGTGTAGTTGAAGCATTACCCTAAAACATGACATTATGAATACTCTGATATCCTCCACGTATGTGTGGTTAATAGGAACCAAAAGCACAATGGTTTGACGACTCTGACAGCATTAATCAAGTTATGTGCTGACTTGTTTTCTTTTCGAACGTGTTCTTGAAAGCACCTGGCGTGTCGCCGCATTTAGATATATAATACCAGATTTAGCTTTGCCACCATAACCTATTTTAACTAGATGGTGTGGGATAAATACTGACGTCTCTTACTGAGATAATTTGATGAGAGCTATAGCTGCTGTTACAGGTACAGCGTCATTGACTACTAACCAAAAGTCTTACGTCCCAGTATCGAATATCAGAACTGCTTAAATTTTGAACAAAAATCATCATCAATCATGGCCGAAGACATCCACCTGAAGAAGTAATCCTAGTTCTCCAAATATCCTTGTCAACCAGGGCCGAAGAGCTGGCAGATGTTCAGACGCTCTTTCGCTTGGGGTGGAAAACTACCCCCAAAGTCTGAAGAAGCAGCAATGATGAACGACATGAGAATGGAGAAGGCGAAGGAAATCACTGCGTTAAAGGCAAATAATGTGTGTCCACAAGACATATGGCCTGTAACTGAGAAAGTGTCATGATGATCTCTCTGTTGGCAAAAGACTCCGGCTAGTCTCCTATTCTGAGTCTGAGAGGAGACTACCAGATGGGAGGTGCCCATAAGAAAAAGACTAAATAACCAACGGTTGGATAATGTTCTATGAGTCGCGACGTGGAATATCATAAGTTAGGACGTCGTAGGGTAGCTAGAAAAACTAAACAGGAGAATGCTAAGGCTCAATCTAGATATAGCGAAGGTCAAAAACTGAAATGTAAAGAAGAAAAAGATTTCAGTTCATATGCTTACAGCGTAATAACAACAGTAGCAGAAAATGGTGTAACGGGAGCAGGGTTCGATATCCGTAGGAAGGTAGGGCAGGGAATGAGCTACTACGAACAGTCCAGTGATAAGATTGTTATCATTAGAATCGACAGAAAACCAACAGAGGTATAAATTACGAAGTCGCAAGCGGAAGATGGACAGAGGAAGTACATGAGGATGTTGAAAGGGTAAATACGTACGTAAATGGAGACGAAAAACCAATTGTCATGGGGCTGGAATGCGGTTGTATGGGAAAGAGCAGAAGAAAGCGTTACGGGACAGTATGAACTTGCTAGTAGGAATGAGAGAGGAGAAAGGTAAATTGAGTTCTACAGTAAATTTCGGTTGGTAATAGCGAACACTCTGTTCAAGAATTAAAAGAGTAGGCTGACATTTAGGAAACTATTCAGAAAGAATCAATGCGCAAAGAAATGATGTATGGAAATACTACGGAAAAGAAGACAAACATTTGAAGTTCTCTGAGACTATGACGAATATATCTGTAGGCAGTTCAGCTGAAGAGGGATGGAACTCTATAAAAAGGACAATCACAGAAACTGGAAAGAAGAATAAACGTACAAGGAACTTAACTACAAGGAAACCGTAGGTAACAGAAGAAATATTTCAGCTGATCGACGAAAGAAGGAATTACAAAAACGTTCAGGAGAGTTGAGGAACACAAAAAAAGTCACTCAGGAGCGAAAGAATTAGGAAGTGCACGGAAGCTATGGCGAAATGACTACATGAAAAATGTGCAGAAATACAAAATGAAATGTTCGGTGGAAGGACTGGCACAACGTAAAAATGTAATGACAGTCTTCGTTGAAATGAAAAACAAGGATGATAACATCTATGGTACAACAGGAACTTCACTCTTAAATGCAGAGGACAGAGCGGGTAGGTGAAATGTAACATTCACGGTCTTCTTGAGAGATAGAACTTGTATGATGACGTGATAAAAGATGAAACAGGAGTCGACGGTGAAGAGGTAGGGTATCTAGTAATCGAATCGGAATTCAAAATAGCGTTGGACAACTTAATATCAAGTAAGTCGGAAGGGTTAAATAATATTCCATCGGAATGTGTGAAGCCATTGGAGGGTAGCGGCAAGAAAACGATTGTCTCGTTCATGTGTAGTATATATGAGACGTGTTATACCATCAGACTTTCGGAAAAAAATAATCCACACAATGCCAAAGATTGCAAGAGCCGATAAGTGAGAGAATTTTAGCACAATCAGCTTTAGCAGCTCATGTATCCAAGTTACTGACAAGAATAATATACAGAATAGGGGGAAAGAAAGTTTTTAATCTGTTAGATGATGGTCAGTTTGGCTTTAGGGAGGCTAAGGCACCAGAGAGGCAGTTCTGACGTTGCTGTTGACAATGGAAGAAAGACTGAAGAAAACCCGAGACACGTCCATTGTTTTTGTCGGCCTGGAAAAAGCGATCAACAATTTAAATTGATTCAAGGCCTCAGAAATCTTGACAAAAGCAGGGGTAAGATATAGGAAAAGGCGGTTAATATATAATATCTACAAGAACCAAGATGGAAAGATATGTCTGGGAGACCAGGAACGAAGTACTGGTATTAGAAAGGGTATAAGATAGTTTTATTCAAAATAATATTCACGACAGCATTGTATGTGGAATATCACTGAACTTTGATCGTATTCTTGTGATACTGATAAAAGGGACTTCATCCGTAATGAAATAAAAATAATTATTTTCAACGACATAATTTAATATTTTGTATCCCAGACAATACACATCCAAAAAGATGAAAAGCGAAATATTTTCTTATAGATGATTCTTTTGAAAAATGCTTCTTGTTCAAACTGTTGTACTGATAGGATGTGATTGATGTCTCGTAACACAGGGGTCTGTAAAAACTGTACTAAAGTATTGTTATGTTGCTAAATGATATTAGAAAATAGAGTTTATATGATAGTGAAATGAATCTTCTTTGTTTGGGGTTTTATTTCATTGTAATTTACGTCCTATATAAATGTTAAGTTTTTTGCTCAGCTACAAAGAGCGCAGAGATTAGCGCTGTTGATCTGCAGTGCAGTTCATTGATAAACAGTCGATATTAATGTGTCATGAAGTATAGAGGAATATTTTCGAATATTAATACGTATAGTGAAGTTGAGAAAAATTTAATATATAATACGTATTACGAGTAAAATACACCCTGAAGAAGAATCGATAAGTGATTGTCTTATGTTAGCCGCCATCTCAGCGAAATATTGCAGCGTCAGTTCTAAACAGACTTTCTGTTGAGACATAAATGCTGTTGGTTATTATTGCAATAGTAATTGTGTGCTAGTGGCTGAGAACTCTGAGCTAATAAATACGTTATAGTTAGACTGTGAACATGAACTTCTATAAATGCAAACAGCATCTTACGTGATATAAATTCTTATCTGCTGATGTATGAGGCCTGATAATTTCGTAACAACTTTTACGAAATATTTCGAAATGGAACATACATTAGTGTTGTGTATGTGTGGTATTGTGTGACAAAGCTGTTGATTTTGTTTAAAGAAATGTGTTGCAACTTTGAGATAACATTAGCGTTAATTTTGATAAACGATCTGCAACTAGAAAAGAATCTTTCAAACAACAGCACTAAGAACACTGAAAATCATTTCTCTCGTTTATTTCAGATTACTCATCGTACATTTACCTTGTTTGTTGGTTATAAATGATTGCTATTGTGAATGTACTTAGTGACATTTACACTGCTTGACAGACAACATTGCTACCCGTACCCAGGTGGACATTTCTTTAACATAATAACGTTAACGAGCTGGGAAAAGCAGCGATTAAATAAAATCTCAAGTTACATTAATCATAAGTATCTAATTTATTGTAATCATTCCGTACTTGTATAGCAGAACACACGCACAATTACACCACACGCCACAACAGTGAAGTTGTCTTCCGTCCTACCGTTCGGTATAAACATCGAAGAAACAATTTCGAAAATAAAAGATAGATTCAAGTGTTGGATTAAGATACGAGGTCAAAGGATATCAAAGATACGATAAGCTAATTATTAGTGGCACTAAGGACTACGAAGTAGACGAAATTACGAATATTGCTGCCTAGGCAGCAAAATAACCCATGATGAACGGAGCAAGAACGACATAAATAGCAAACTAGTCCAGGTGAAAACGGCTTTCCTGGCCAAGAGAAGTCTACTAGTATGAAAAATTGGAACAGTTTTCGACGATTGTAAATTTGGAGCACAGAATTGTGTGGCAGTGAAACATGGACTGTGGAATACCGGAACAGAAGAGAATCAAAGCATCTGAGATGTGCTACAGACGGTTGTCGAAAATTTGGTGGACTATTATGGAATGATGAGGTTCTTTACAAAGGTGTCGAGGAACGGGATACATGTAATACACTGAGGAAAAGAAGGGATTAGTTGATAGGACATCTGAAAATATATCAGAGAAAAACTGCCATATAGCTGTAAAGCGTATATATAGAGAAGACAGAAATCGAGATACATCTAGTAAATAATTGAGGACGTAGTTTGTAATTGCAAAAAGAAGAAAAAATGAAATTAAGTCAACAAGGGAACGTAAATTCCCAGACATTTATTGAAGTTAACACCTATTTGCTTCATTCTGCTGAGGAGCACTAAATCCATTTGTAACAACTATATCGATTAGAAGTAGGTTTACTCTATGTAACTGGGTATCTGTGATTATGAAGTGTTTGTTCCTTGTTGCTTAAGGTCACTGATTTGTGACAGGAAATTTAAAGTTTGTAATGTATGTATGGTAAAAACCAAATAATGATTAAATTAATGAAATTTTATAATATATGTAAGTTTACAAAGTAAACACTGTATATTGGAAGCTGGTTCATGCTTAGGACAGTTGTATTGTATGACGTAAAAGATGTAGCAAATTCCCTTCGCAGCGAAAGTGGCTTGAAGTAATGTAAAAGGTGGTTTTGGGGATCGAACTTGACGGCTCCTTGGTGGGAACGGTATGCAGTCGGTGGCTAGCCGTCGGGCGGTATTAATCGAAGGTCCCAAGGGAGGCATTTGGAAGCCGTTTTCCAAGGAATTGTGCCTCGGATGTGGATTTGGCTGTTGCATGGTACTTTCTTAAAAGCTGCGGGGGATTAAATTTTGCGCAAGGTAAGGGGCAGTTTGTGCCAGAGGCAGACGGCGGCATCAGAGAAGGAGTTTGCGAAAGTTTTTGTTTTGTGAGTGGGCACAGTTAGGATACAAACTAACAGTGACCTCGTGTTTCGATTATGATGGCAGGAAAGGTGTTTAATCTCTGGAGAAAGGTACTGGGGTGCTTGCCCAACGAGGAGCCGACGAAATTGACATAGAGTGTGGTAGTCACGCAATTTGTCCGGCCGCAACCACCCTAGCTGGGAAGCACTAACATGATCATATCGACGAATGTTGCACGTGTAACGCACACATGAATTCATGGTTAGTTCTAACCGTCTTTTGTTTTCACTACTCATGCCTTGTTGAATTACATCCCAACAGTGGAGGTTTGGTAGAACGAGTATTTGCACGAGCTGGCGCTTCACATCCTGTGGAAATACGTTCCGAAACTTTTTGAGAGCATAGAGACAAGCGGACGTCTTCTGGCACACTGCGACTGTATTCTCTGCCCAGCTGAGATGCTCATCCAAAGTTACAACCAAGTTCTTAACTGTTTTGTGGTATGGTATTGGAATACCATCGAGCAGAATAGGAGGCAGCCGTTCGCGGAAATCTGAACTTATTAATTTCTGATGAGCTATTAAGAATACTTATGTCTTTTTTGCATTTAGTTTAAGCCCCAGGTTTTTCGCCCATGTCACCAGTGAAGACAGATCATCGTTCATCTGAGCGACTGCAGTGTTTATATCTTCAGATCTGATGTTTTAGTAGAGCTGGAGGTTGTCGGCATAGGAATGATATTTACAGGAGGATAGAACCGACGAAATATCATTGACATATAAGGAAAACAAAAGTGGTCCTAAAACTGATCCTTGTGACACTCCTGTGAAGAAATGTTTCCAGGAAGATTTTTCATTTACACAGACAATACATTACTGTAGCTTCCAAACCATTTCGTTGCACTATCTGAGAAATGAAGCTGTTGCATTTTTCTGAGCAACATGTCAAAGTTAACAGTGTGGAAATCTTTGACGAAGTC
Organism: Schistocerca cancellata; assembly: GCF_023864275.1. Taxonomy (NCBI): domain Eukaryota; kingdom Metazoa; phylum Arthropoda; class Insecta; order Orthoptera; family Acrididae; genus Schistocerca; species Schistocerca cancellata. The sequence goes on from NC_064633.1 coordinate 502,670,397, forward strand.
TAGTAGCGTAAATATTGTTGCCTTTCGGCTGTCTATGGCATATTTCAGGTCATCAGTTACTTTAATTAGAGCAGTGTTTGTGCTGTGGTGTTTACGGAAAACGGATTGAAATTTATCATGTAGGTTGAATTCATGCAGGTGTTCAGTGATTTGATCATGAACAATCTATTCAAGTGCTTTGGAAACATCAGACAGTATGCTAATTGGTCGGTAATCACTAGGCAGTTGCGGGTTTTCGATCTTAGGGATGGGTCGCATTATGCTTCTTTTCCTTGCAATGGGGTATATTCCGGTCAAGGGGGGAAAATTAAACATGTCATTTAAGACAATACTAAGATATCGGCTACTTTCTCAATCATGATTATACTGATAGTGTCATTGCCTATCACATCAGAAGAGATTCTCATTATTGCTTTTCTTGCCGTATTTATTGTTACGTGTTTTAGATAGAAGGCATCGTTGTTAGTTATGCAGTTAGGGGATTCTTGGGACGGTAATTAACAGTCGCACGGGTATTCAGAGGTGCAGAGAAGACTTCATTTAATTCGTGAGCTGAGACATGAAAAGCAGATTCCAATTTTGCCTTTCCGACCCCCAACCTTCTTCCATAGAGTCGTGGGCGTCAGATCGTTGCATACAAGGGAGCGAGCGTCCCTGATTTTAGCATTGCGAATGCATAGTTTCGCTCTGTTCCGTAGCTTTCGGTATTCTACGAAATGCTCGGGTTTCTGATCTGCTTTGAAACGGCTGTGGGAAGCATCCCTGTTATTCATCATTTGACGTAAATCAGTTGTCAGCCATGGAGCAGGAGATATTCTTACACGGATTGTGCGTACAGGTGCATGTTTGTCATAGAGGTCAGTGAGTTTATCACCAAGTTCATTAATTTTGCCATCGATTGTAGGTTCTCTGATTATTTGATCTCATGAGATTTCTGAGCAATCAGTTGTTAGAGCGTCAAGATCAATATGTTTCATGTTCCTACAAGTTACGTATCGCGATTTGATCTTTGGGGGCGACACAGAGTAGGACAGGAATATTACATCATGTGCTGAGAGGCCTGGGGCCGAGGTTTGACCAACATCTCTTACTTTGTCAGTCTATTTCGTTGCGATTACGTCTATAAGAGTATGACCGTGTGCCGTATGGTGTGTAGGTTGCAATGGAAGAATGTTCATGCCTTTGCAACTTAACAATCTTCTTAGGTTTATTGCGGAGGGAGTGTCTCTTAGCAGGTCTCTGTTCATGCCACCCATTGCGATGACATGTTCGTATTGACAATAAAGTGAATGTAAATCCGACTGAAAGGAACTCATTGAGCTTATTATTGGCAGCTTGTACACGACACCAGTCAAGCACATCCGACTTTGGATGTTTATTCAGTGAACATGAATTCAACCCCTTTTTCTTCAGCAGGGTTTGACGTACATAAGACTTTCGCTTTGAGATCTGTTCGTACATACGCGCCGACCCCACCACCTCGCTTTTTTGATCTGTCTGCCCTCAGAAACGTGTACCCTCGGAGATGAACAGATCCAGAAGATATGTGTGCTTTTAACCATGTTTCGGATAAAAGGATTATGTGGTAGTTTATTTGATTGAAGAGGAGGCTAAGTTCTTCGTAATGTGTAGATAACTGGATTTTGCAGTGCGCTACTAAAAGCTCTGACGCGTTCCGCTGGGCGGCCTGGAGTAGTGGCAGACTGGTTTGTCCCTTTGTTAGGCACTGTCTTCCGCGGGGTGCACTGGCCGTTGCTTCCGCGAAGTGACATTCTACAGGGGTGTCTGAGATTTTGCGCGCCCTGTTTGTGACTACGTGAGTGCCCAAAGGCGATCGCAAGGGATTTCCTGAGGTTGTAGGGGTATAGAAAATGGATTAGTGGTATTCGGTGCTAGGAGAATATAACAAAACAGTGACAGGTATGTGTCACTGTGTATCATTTGTCGTAAGAGATAAAATGTAATTGTTGTTGTTGTGGTCTTCAGTCCTGAGACTGGTTTGATGCAGCTCTCCATGCTATTCTATCCTGTGCAAGCTCCTTCATCTCCCAGTACATACTGCTGCCTATATTCGTCTGAATCTGCTTAGTGTATTCATCTCTTGGTCCCCCTCTACGACTTTTACCTTCCACGCTGCCCTCCAATGTTAAATTTGTGATCCCTTGATGCCTCAGAACATATCCTACCAACCGATCCCTTCTTCTAGTCAAGTTCTGCCACAAACTTCTTTTCTCCCCAACCCTAATCAATACCTCCGCATTAGTTACGTGATCTACCCATCTAATCTTCAACATTCCTCTGTAGCACCACATTTCGAAAGCTTCTATTCTCTTCTTGTCCAAACTATTTATCGTCCATGTTTCACTTCCGTACATGGCTACACTCCATACAAATACTTCCAGAAACGACTTCCTGACACTTAAATCTATACTCGATGTTGAAAAATTTCTCTTCTTCAGAAACGCTTCCTTGCCATTGCCAGTCTACATTTTATATCGTCTCTACTTCGACCATCATCAGTTATTTTGCTCCCGAAATAGCAAAACTCCTTTACTACTTTAAGTGTCTCATTTCCTAATCTAATTCCCTCAGCATCACCCGACTTAATTGAACTACATTCCATTATCCTCGTTTTGCTTTTGTTGATGTTCATCTTATATCATCCTTTCAAGACACTGTCCATTCCGTTCCACTGCTCTTCCAAGTCGTTTACTGTCTCTGACAGAAATACAATGTCATCGGCGAACCTCAAAGTTTTTATTTCGTCTCCCTGGATTTTAATACCTACTCCAAATTTTTCTTTTGTTTCCTTTACTGCCAGCTCAATATACAGATTGAATAACTTCGGGGAGAGGCTACAACCCTGTCTCACTCCTTTCCCCACCACTGCTTGCCTCTCATGTCCCTCGACTCTTATAACTGCCAACCGGTTTCTGTACAAATTGCAAGTAGCCATTCACCCCCTGTATTTTACCCCGGCCACCTTCAGAATTTGAAAGAGAGTATTCCAGTCAACATTGTCAAATGCTTTCTCTAAGACTACAAATGCTAGAAACGTAGGTTTGCCTTTCCTTAATCTTCCTTCTAAGATAAGTCATAAGGTCAGTATTGCCTCACGTGTTCCAACATTTCTACGGAATCCAAACTGATGTTCCCTGAGTTCGGCTTCTACCAGTTTTTCCATTCGTCTGTAAAGAATTCGCGTTAGTATTTTGCAGTTGTGGCTTATTAAACTGATAGTTCTGTAATTTCTACATCTGTCAACACCTGCTTTCTTTGGGACTGGAATTATTATATTCTTCTTGAAGTCAGAGGGTATTTCGCCTGTCTCGTACATCTTGCTCACCAGATGGTAGAGTTTTGTCAGGACTGGCTCTCCCAAGGCCATCAGAAGTTCTAATGGAAAGTTGTCTACTCCCAGGGCCTTGCTCGAATCAGGTCTTTCAGTGCTCTGTCAAACTCTTCACGCAGTATCGTATCTCCCATTTCATCTTCATCTACATCCTCTTCCATTTCCATAATATTGTCCTCAAGTACATCGCCCTTGTATAGACTTTCTATATACTCCTTCCACCTTTCTGCTTTCCCTTCTTTGCTTAGAACTGGGTTTCCATCTGAGCCCTTGATATACATACAAGTGGCTCTCTATTCTCCAAAGATCTCTTTAATTTTCATTTCGGCACTATCTATCTTATCCCTGGTGAGATAAGCCTCTACATCCTATGTAATTAGTGTATTTGAAACAGCTGAGTGTGGAAATAAAAAAAAAAGAGAGTGATATAAATGGTCGATGCTGCCCACAGAGAGAAGCAAACTTAATAACTAAAAATCGCATGAAGGAACAATTAATTTAAAATTTAGTAATATGATACTGATAGTGATTTTTGTTGCGAAAGATCTAAACAGAAGAGATTGGTGATAAATGAACTAAATGAGAGATTGATTCTTACAATGGTACCATTGCAGAATGGAGGAAAATAAACTGAGCAAATGAAAATAGTGTTAGCAGTAACTAAAATTAAGCGAACGTTATGTCTACGGGTACCAAAATAATAAAAAGTTAATATAATTACAAAAAAATTAGATGAAAGTACAAATATGGCGATAATTAAGAAGTTAGTACCATTACAATACAGTATATCTGACTTATGATTTGCAATTGGTGTTAAGTTTGCACTTTTGGCTCGAGTAGCTTCACTTAATACTATTAAGTTCTGTCATGTTTGTGACTATCTTCTTTCCAGATGCTATCTTCATGATTACTCTGCAGCCTGAGTCCACACATTCTGAAGACCGAAATGGCATATGGCACTGTTTAAAATCTACCGTTCGCGTGTCAGATCTTACCTTACTGTAGGCCTGTCCCTGCTAACCTCTTCTTCTGGGTAAAGATCTCTGCCATTTTTCGGTATGAGACAAATTAGCTATTGTTGGACAAGGTTTGGTAGCACCTGGTAGTTTTCGTCCGTCCCGATGTCTCCCGTCAGTGTCTGCATTAGTCACTTCAACGCCTAATTTTTCAAGTGCAATCTGTATAAGCAGCTTGTCTGTGTCTTCCTTATTTTCTGCTACGCCAAACAGTCGTAGACTATTTCGCCTTTGGTACTATTCTAGCTCGTCTGTCGCGGAAGATAGTTTTACTTCCAACTCTCGTGCCTTTTTCTCGTACTCAGACACAAACTATTTTAATGCAGTAATTTCGGCAGTATTGGCCCCAACAGTTCCACGCACTTTCGCCAATACTGCTGCCGTTGCTGTATCTGATATAGTGTCTGCTATTAGGTCGAGACTGTCTTTATCCCGAAGTGCAGCGTTTACCTCAGAGCGGACCAGCTCCGCTATACCGGGAGCCGCGGCCAAACCTCACACCAAGAGCGAGCCAGCCGCACCTGCTACTTCCCCGCTACTGGACGCGCTGCTGTTGACTCTCCTGTTTACCATTTTCCAGCGTAGATATTGATGGAGCACAGAAGAAATAGCAGTACTGCACAGAACACTGTTGTTTACACAATTTCTACTGGTAACTTGCGTGAGCACCTTCGAATTTAACTAAATGTTACGAGCCGAACTTAACTCATGTTACACAGTTTCAGTCGTTTAAGTACATAGACGCACAAACAACTCACTCAGTCTTATAATTCTTCATCCCCGCAGCGCTAAATTTATCGTTTACTGCTTCAATGTCACTATGCATTTTCCACATGTAACTGTGTATTGCCACAATTTTACAATTATTATTTCATCCAATGCTCTAGCTAAATGAAGAAAACTTTGTTAAAATGGGCAAAATATTTTTAAATCTTTGTTTACATGGAAGGATATTAATTATAATGTCTTAAAATCAGAGATAAGAGTTACACAATTTCGTAATAGGAAACTACCAGTACATTTTCTTAATCTACAGAGGATAACTTATTCATAAATAAAATTAATTGTGATTGCATCAATAACATGCCAATAGCTGATAAATCTAATTCTCTAACTGCATTAGCGATATGCTCGCAGCACCTGAACACTATTCCGTCGGTCATCCAAATATTCTGCATAAAGTGGCAACAACAACTTACCCCTACATCCCAAATGTCACCGCTAATCACTCAGGTAGGTAAACCTGAAAGATATTCGTTTTCATTGGGGTTCAATGGGCTGGTGGATAGCAGTTTGATGCTCTTATGTGCACCATTTTCATGTAAGACATGTAATTAAAATAAATTAGATCTAAATATAGACAGAGTATGTCCATAATCACATAAACGCCTTACCTAAAATGTGGTTAACAAAGAGCACTGTACGAAATATCTTTCCAACGTATATTTCCGAAAATCTACTCTCCGTTATATATACTGACGTAATATTTTTCATAGAATTTTTGACTTTATGAAAAGAAAACCATATTGAAATAATCGTAGTTAAAGTCTGAAAAGGTACGTTTAGCGAAGCTAGTGCCGCACTCTGTTCTATATAAATTGAAGGCTGTAGGAAAAAATCACTTTTAGCCCAAATTACATGGTCACAGAGATTAGGTCAACTCCCCTGTCAGAGGCAAACGCTGGCTGACGAAGAGCAGTCCATCCAGCACGAGAGGTAAAATGCATGGAAAGACTTGAATGTACTGTAGGTACACAGAAGTAGATAACTATACTGTATCTGGAGACACAATGCTTTAAAATTTGCACTGTACGGGCGAATCCTTAAATTAAGAATTTTACTCGTCCTTCCTCAACTAGGTTCCCATTATAAATGTTTGACATTTGTGAAGTCTTGTGTTGCGGAAGACCCAGAAACTGCCCATTCATATTAGATCAGTTTGTGGCTAGATTCTAATACCAAGCATATCTAGGATCTTTTTTTCGGCATGTACTAATCTTCCTTTATGACTGCTTAACAACTAACGCTGTTTCTGGTTTTGCCTACTGCTTAGAAGGTTATTTTTAATTCTTTATCTTTTGCTGCCACACTTTATATCATTTATTTTTCCATTACGAACTCTTATGCTGGTAGTGGTTGCTACCCTCTGTATCTCATTATGTCTAATTCCCTGCGTAGTGTCGTATTTGATTTATGTACACGCTATTATAACACATTCTGGGCTTCAGCGACACATCCAATGCAACGTATAACAGTAGCAAACACGTTTTGGACCCTGTAATACTACGGTTAACATTTAAGGCACAGGAAAAAACTGAGTCAACATTCATAACCAGTACAGTCAACTGACTTAAGCGATTTGAATATAACATGAGTAACATGATTTCAGTGATACACATGGAACAAATAATACAGAAAAATTCAGCACTAGCGAAAATGAAGATTTTGAAAAGTTAACTGTTAAATCTCCTATATACATTGTTGTTGTTTGTTGTTGTGGTCTTCAGTCCTGAGACTGGTTTGATGCAGCTCTCCATGCTAATCTATCCTGTACAAGGTCCTTCATCTCCCAGTACATACTGCAACCTACATTATTCTGAATCTGCTCAGCGTATTCATCTCTTGGTCTCCCTCTACGATTTTTACCCTCCTCACTGCCCTCCAATGCTAAATTTGCGATCCCTTGATGCCTCAGGACATGTCCTACCAACCGACCCCTTCTTCTAGTCAAGTAGTGCCACAAACTTCTTTTCTCCCCAATCCTATTCAATACCCCCTCATTAGTTACGTGATCTACCCACCTAATCTTCAACATTCTTCTGTAGCACCATATTTCGAAATCTTCTATTCTCTTCTTGTCCAAACTATTTATTGCCCATGTTTCACTTCCATACATGGCTACACTCCATACAAATACTTTCGGAAACGACTTCCTGGCACTTAAATCTATACTCGATGTTAACAAATTTCTCTTCTTTAGAAACGCTTTCCTTGCCATTGCCAGTCTACATTTTATACCTTCTCTACTTCGAACATCATCAGTTATTTTGCTCCCCAAATAGCAAAACTCCTTTACTATTTTAAGTGTCTTATTTCCTAATCTAATTCCCTCAGCATCACCCGACTTAATTCGACTACATTCCATCATCCTCGTTTTGCTTCTGTTGATGTTCAACTTATATCCTCCTTTCAAGACGCTATCCATTCCATTCAACTGCTCTTCCAAGTCCTTTGCTGTCTCTGACAGAATTACAATGTCATCGGCGAACCTCAAAGTTTTTATTTCTTCTCCTTGGATTTTAATACCTACTCCAAATTTTTCTTGTGTTTCCTTTACTGCTTGCTCAATATACAGATTGAATAACACCGGCAAAAGGCTACATCCCTGTCTCACTCTCTTACCAACTACTGCTTCCCCTTCAAGTCCCTCGACTCTAATAACTGCCATCTGGTATCCGTACAAATTGTAAATAGCCTTTCGCTCCCTGTATTTCACCCCTGCCACCTTCAGAATTTGAAAGAGAGTATTCCAGTCAACATAGTCAAATGCTTTCTCTAAGTCTACAAATGCTACAAACGTAGGTTTCCCTTTCCTTAATCTGCCTTCTAAGATAAGTCATAAGGTCAGTATTGCCTCACGTGTTCCAACATTTCTACGGAATCCAAACTGATGTTCCCTGAGTTCGGCTTCTACCAGTTTTTCCATTCGTCTGTAAAGAATTCGCGTTAGTAATTTGCAGTTGTGGCTTATTAAACTGATAGTTCTGTAATTTCTACATCTGTCAACACCTGCTTTCTTTGGGACTGGAATTATTATATTCTTCTTGAAGTCAGAGGGTATTTCGCCTGTCTCGTACATCTTGCTCACCAGATGGTAGAGTTTTGTCAGGACTGGCTCTCCCAAGGCTGTCAGTAGTTCTACTGGAATGGTGTCTACTCCCGGGAATTCTTTCGACTCAGATATTTCAGTGCTCTGTCGAACTCTTCACGCAGCATCATATCTCCCATTTCATCTTCATCTACATCCTCTTCCATTTCCATAATATTGTCCTCAAGTACTTCGCCTTTGTATAGACCCTTTATCTACTCCTTCCACCTTTCTGCTTTCACTTCTTTGTTTAGAACAGTGTTCCCATATGACATATAGATATTCATACAAGTGGTTCTCTTTTCCATAAAGGTCTCTTTAATTCTCCTGTAGGCAGTATCTATCTTACCTCTAGTTAGATAAGCCTTTACATCCTTAAATTTGTCCTCTAGCCATCCCTGCTTTGCTGTTTTGCACTTCCTGTCGATCTCATTTTTGAGACGTTTGTATTCCTTTTTCCTGCTTCATTTACTGTATTTTTATATTTTCTCGTTTCATCAATTAAATTCAATATTTCTTCTGTTACGCCAGGATTTCTACTAGCCCTCGTCTTTTCACCTACTTGATCCTCTGCTGCCTTCACTACTTTATCCCTCAGAGCTACCCATTCGTCTTCTACTGTATTTCTTTCCCCCATTGCTATCAATTGTTCCCTTATGCTTTCCTTGAAACTCTGTACATCGTGTGGTTTACTCAGTTTATCCAGGTCGCATCTCCTTAAATTCCCACCTGTTCGCAATTTCTTCAGTTTTAATCTACAGTTCATAACCAATAGATTGTGGTCAGAGTCCACATCTGCCCCTGGAAATGTCTTACAATTTAAAACCTGGTTCCTAAATCTCTGTCTTACCATTATATAATCTGATACCTTTTAGTATCTCCAGGGTTCTTCCATGTATACAACCTTCTTTTATTATTCTTGAACCAGGTGTTAGCTATGATTAAGTTATGCTCTGTGCAAAATTCTACCAGACGGTTTCCTCTTTCATTTCTTAGCTTCAATCGACATTCACCTACTATGTTTCCTTCTCTCCCTTTTCCTACTCTCGTATTCCAGTCACCCATGGCTATTAAATTTTCGTCTCCCTTCACTACCTGAATAATTTCTTTTGTGTAATCTTACATGTCTTCAATTTCTTCGTCATCTGCAGAGCTAGTTGGCATATAAACTTGTACTACTGTAGTAGGCATGGGCTTCGTGTCTATCTTGGCCACTATAAAACGTTCGCTATGCTGTTTGTAGTAGCTTACCCGTACTCCTATTTTTTATTCATTATTAAACCTACTGCCGCATTACCCCTATTTGAATTTGTATTTATAATCCTGTAGTCACCAGACCAGAAGTCTTGTTCCTCCTGCCACCGAACTTCACTAATTCCCACCATATCTAACTTTAACCTATCCATTTCCCTTTTTAAATTTTCTAACCTACCTGCCCGATTAAGGGATCTGACATTCCATGCTCCGATCCGTAGAATGCCAGTTTTCTTTCTCCTGATAACGACGTCCTCCTGAGTAGTCGCCGCCCGGAGATCCGAATGGGGGACTATTTTACCTCCGGAATAATTTACCCAAGAGTACGCCATCATCATTTAACCATACAGTAAAGCTGCATGCCCTCGGGAAAAATTACGGCTATAGTTTCCCCTTGCTTTCAGCCGTTCGCAGTACCACAACAGCAAGGCCGTTTTGGTTTGTGTTACAAGGCCGGATCAGTCAATCATCCAGACTGGTGCCCCTGCAACTACTGAAAAAGCTGCTGCCCCTCTTCAGGAACCACACGTTTGTCTGGCCTCTCAACAGATAACCCTCCGTTGTGGTTGTACCTACGGTACGGCTATCTGTATCGTTGAGGCACGCTAGCCTCCCCACCAACGGCAAGATCCATATTTCTAGGGGGGGGGGACGTGTGAAATATTCCTTTCCATAGCTCTATGTAATTTGTCGACATATTTCAGAAACTGATCAATTGAATCGTCTCGTCCATAAACTATATCCCACTGCAATCTTTCTCGCAAACGTTAGTGTGTCCGTAGTTAAAGTTACAAAACGCGGTGGAAACGTCTGAAACGTCTGACTGACGTGTAATTTAAACAGCATGTTGTTGCCGCAGCGGGAAACTTCCATGAACAGCTCTGTAGGCATCAGAATATGCACACAACACACGCGTGGCAAACAGTTGTTCTTCAGTTCGCGTCCGAGACGCTCGGAATGACTGCCTGCATGATGGATCGCGCGCTGCTAGTCTAGTTCTTTTGCAAGAACGGTGCCTGTGCGCCATTAACCCTGCAGAACTAGTGTACGAACGGAGTTGTTGGTCCGATGTCAACTAAAGCTCTGGAGAAAATGACTACGAAATTCGGAAAGACAGCTTCTTTTGAATGCAGTCCGGCGGAGGGAAACAATTGATCCGATTTCTATCAAAGATTTGGCCATAGAATTGCAGGACGGGTCGAACGCTGGTGTGCAAACATGCAATGTACGGGGAATTCCCGAACACTGAACATGCCAACGAACTCGAGCGCGATGCATAAATCCCTACGAAACACCCTGCATTGCTATCCATACAAAAGAACACAATTTCAGGAGTTGCTTGCTGCTGACTTTTCAGCAAGACAAACGTTCGTTATGGAATTTCTTGGCCGGCCAGGGTGGCCGAGCGGTTCCAAGCGCTACAGTCTGGAACCGCGGGACGGCTACGGTCGCAGGTCCGAATCCTGCCTCGGGCATGGATGTGTGTGATGTCCTTAGATTAGTTAGGTTTAAGTAGTTCCAAGTACTAGGGGACCGATGACGTCAGACGTTAAGTCCCATAGTGCTCAGAGCCATTTGAACCATTTGGAATTTCTTGTTCGCTTGGAAGTGGACAATGAATGGCCACGGAATATCCTGTGGACAGACGAAGCCCATTTCCATCTCAAAGGAGATGTCAGATAGTAGAATTGCAGAAAACGGGCAACGGAAAATCATGAAGCACGCCAACCGCTACCATTTCAGTCTGCAAAGGTAACTGTGTGGTGCGGGCTAACGGCGTCGTTTACCGTACGGCTGTATTATTTCGAGGATACGAGTCCTACGGGTCCTGTTACCCGTACCGTCACTGGTAAACGCAATCATAGTCTTTTGCACGTTATCTTCATTCCAGCCCTTCAACAACGTGACCGTGTGGGTAGGATACTTTGTATGCAACGTTGCGCATTCAATGAAGAAGCTGCCGCAAAATCATTTCGGAAATGTTAGAATTTTCAGCCGTCATTTCTTTACAGTCTACATCTACATCTACATCCATACTCCGCAAGCCACCTGACGGTGTGTGGCGGAGGGCACTTTGAGTCCCTCTATCGGTTCTTCCTTCTATTCCAGTCTCGTATTGTTCGTGGAAAGAAGGATTGTCGGTATGCCTCTGTGTGGGCTCTAATCTCTCTGATTTTATCCTCATGGTCTCTTCGCGAGGTATACGTAGGAGGGAGCAATATACTGCTTGACTCCTCGGTGAAGGTATGTTCTCGAAACTTCAACAAAAGCCCGTACCGAGCTAATGAGCTTCTCTCCTGCAGAGTCTTCCACTGGAGTTTATCTATCATCTCCGTAACGCTTTCGCGATTACTGAATGATCCTGTAACGAAGCGCGCTGCTCTCCGTTGGATCTTCTCTATATCTTCTATCAACCCTATCTGGTACGGATCCCACACTGCTGAGCAGTATTCAAGCAGTGGGCGAACAAGCGTACTGTAACCTACTTCCTTCGTTTTCGGATTGCATTTCCTTAGGACTCTTCCAATGAATCTCAGTCTGGCATCTGCTTTACCGACGATCAACATTATATGATCATTCCATTTTAAATCACTCCTAATGCGTACTCCCAGATAATTTATGGTATTAACTGCTTCCAGTTGCTGACCTGCTATTTTGTAGCTAAATGATAAAGGATCTATCTTTCTGTATATTCGCAGCACATTACACTTGTCTACATTAAGATTCAGTTGCCATTCCCTGCACCATGCGTCAAATCGCTGCAGATCCTCCTGCATTTCAGTACAATTTTACATTGTTACAACCTCTCGATACACCACAGCATCATCTGCAAAAAGCCTCAGTGAACTTCCGATGTCATCCACCAGGTCATTTATGTATATTGTGAATAGCAACGGTCCTATGACACTCCCCTGCGGCACACCTGAAATCACTCTTACTTCGGAAGGCTTCTCTCCATTGAGAATGACATGCTGCGTCCTGTTATCTAGGAACTCAATCCAATCACACAATTCGTCTGATAGTCCATATGCTCTTACTTTGTTCATTAAACGACTGTGGGGAACTGTATCGAACGCCTTGCGGAAGTCAAGAAACACGGCATCTACCTCGCAACCCGTGTCTATGGCCCTCTGAGTCTCGTGGACGAATAGCGCGAGCTGGGTTTCACATGACCGTCTTTTTCGAAACCCATGCTGATTCCTACAAAGTAGATTTCTAGTCTCCAGAAAAGTCATTATACTCGAACACAGTCCGGCCGGCCAGATCACCTGATCCTACTCTGTGTGACTGTCGGCTCTGGGGTTATGTAAAGATGTGTTCAGTTTGATCGTAGCTGAATTCAACACTGCACAACACATTCTGGTCGTGAACCTTTAGATATTCCAATCAATTGTTGAACATAGCGTCTCTCGATTTCGCTTGTGGCAGAAAACGGATTTATTTGCACAACTTCCATTAAACTATTTTTGGGTCCATGACGTTTCACACTGCGTCAATTATACTACGTTCAACTTTGACGTCATTCTGAGCAGTGTTTTTCTTTCGACATCGTTTTGAAGTTGGAACTTTAATTATTGAGACGCTGTTTTAACTTTTGCTAATTTTCTTTCAGTCTGAAACTAAAAGTCGTGCGATAGTGTTGCCGGCCGCGGTGGTCTAGCGGTTCTGGCGCTGCAGTCCGGAACCACGGGACTGCTACGGTCGCAGGTTCGAATCCTGCCTCGGGCATGGGTGTGTGTGATGTCCTTAGGTTAGTTAGGTTTAAGTAGTTCTAAGTTCTAGGGGACTTATGACCTAAGATGTTGAGTCCCATAGTGCTCAGAGCCATTTGAACCATTTTTTTTGATAGTGTTATTTGTGCGCAGTGAGCCATTCTCAGTAAAGCTTCCGTTAAATACGCTGAGTGCGTTTGTGGACGCAGGCAATCAGATAGCTGCCAGTGGTGGGTACTCGGAGCGTAGTTGGCTCCTAAATTATTCAGGTGCCAGCCTCGCTTAGCAGCGTTCGATAATTGGCACGCCTGCCCGGCCGTGGCAACACGTCTTAATTTCGGAAATTAGGGGCAAGGCAGCTTCATGTATTACTCCAGTATCGTCACTTGCTGATAAAGAGCAGCCATCGTTGTATAAACGTCGGCAGCTCGTCAGCGACTTTGTCGAAGATAAACGGCTCGAAGCTTTAGCCTAAAGACAGAGCGACGTAGAAAAACCTTTCCGCGGCCTTAGTGTATTCGTATTTATTGTGTCAAAATCTGGAACTTTATGAATCACATTTCTTCATGAAATAAAATGTTAATAGCCACTGTAAAATCATTTTTACGGTTTCGTGCCTCAGTCTGTAAAATGGAATCTCTTCGTTGCTTCTTTGTCCGTCTGTCTGTCTTTCCGACTGTTAAGAACGCTTTTTATGAGGAACGGATAGACGTGTCAAGTTGACTTTTACGTCATACATTAAGGTTTATGGTGACTTGGCGGTGTGAAACTTTTACACTCCTGAGTCACTTCAGTTAAGAGATACGACAGTTCGTATCACATACACTCCTGGAAATGGAAAAAAGAACACATTGACACCGGTGTGTCAGACCCACCATACTTGCTCCGGACACTGCGAGAGGGCTGTACAAGCAATGATCACACGCACGGCACAGCGGACACACCAGGAACCGCGGTGTTGGCCGTCGAATGGCGCTAGCTGCGCAGCATTTGTGCACCGCCGCCGTCAGTGTCAGCCAGTTTGCCGTGGCATACGGAGCTCTATCGCAGTCTTTAACACTGGTAGCATGCCGCGACAGCGTGGACGTGAACCGTATGTGCAGTTGACGGACTTTGAGTGAGGGCGTATAGTGGGCATGCGGGAGGCCGGGTGGACGTACCGCCGAATTGCTCAACACGTGGGGCGTGAGGTCTCCACAGTACATCGATGTTGTCGCCAGTGGTCGGCGGAAGGTGCATGTGCCCGTCGACCTGGGACCGGACCGCAGCGACGCACGGATGCACGCCAAGACCGTAGGATCCTACGCAGTGCCGTAGGGGACCGCACCGCCACTTCCCAGCAAATTAGGGACACTGTTGCTCCTGGGGTATCGGCGAGGACCATTCGCAACCGTCTGCATGAAGCTGGGCTACGGTCCCGCACACCGTTAGGCCGTCTTCCGCTCACGCCCCAACATCGTGCAGCCCGCCTCCAGTGGTGTCGCGACAGGCGTGAGTGGAGGGACGAATGGAGACGTGTCTTCAGCGATGAGAGTCGCTTCTGCCTTGGTGCCAATGATGGTCGTATGCGTGTTTGGCGCCGTGCAGGTGAACGCCACAATCAGGACTGCATACGACCGAGGCACACAGGGCCAACACCCGGCATCATGGTGTGGGGAGCGATCACCTACACTGGCCGTACACCACTGGTGATCGTCGAGGGGACACTGAATAGTGCACGGTACATCCAAACCGTCATCGAACCCATCGTTCTACCATTCCTAGACCGGCAAAGGAACTTGCTGTTCCAACAGGACAATGCACGTCCGCATGTATCCCGTGCCACCCAACGTGCTCTAGAAGGTGTAAGTCAACTACTGCACGTCCAGCACGAACGCTGGTCCAACTGAGGCGCCAGGTGGAAATGGCATGGCAAGCCGTTCCACAGGACTACATCCAGCATCTCTACGATCGTCTCCATGGGAGAATAGCAGCCTGCATTGCTGCGAAAGGTGGATATACACTGTACTAGTGCCGACATTGTGCATGCTCTGTTGCCTGTGTCTATGTGCCTGTGGTTCTGTCATTGTGATCATGTGATGTATCTGACCCCAGGAATGTGTCAATAAAGTTTCCCCTTCCTGGGACAATGAATTCACGGTGTTCTTATTTCAATTTCCAGGAGTGTATTTTGATACTCGAAAACACACTCACCGGAACCTATAAGGTTCTTTCCATTGACCTAGAATCATCAAATTTGGCAAGAAGGAA
This sequence comes from Schistocerca cancellata, assembly GCF_023864275.1. Taxonomy (NCBI): domain Eukaryota; kingdom Metazoa; phylum Arthropoda; class Insecta; order Orthoptera; family Acrididae; genus Schistocerca; species Schistocerca cancellata. The sequence goes on from NC_064633.1 coordinate 502,685,850, forward strand.
GGGTTCACAATTCAGAATGTTCCACAATTGCTAATTTGTAACCACATTACGCCAGAAAATATTTTCTTGTCATTTTTTTATTCGTGGGTATGTTTGTCCGTTCCTTTTTCTCTGGATCAGTTTAGCGTCTCATGTGCAGATTTGTAACAGCTACTAAGGTCCATGATCCCTTGGTAAGGTCGAAATTGTAAGTTTCTAAGACAAAGGATTCAAAAGATACAGCCATTTACGTCACATAATTTGACAACAGAGAACCCACTCAGCACCATTTCCCGTTGACTTCCCGTTGACTTAGAATCATGAAATTCAGCAAGAAGCAAGGTTTCACAGTACAAGTAAGGGAAATAATTTGAAACTTGTTAAACTGCAGTAACAGTACGTTAGAAGTATCTTCTGTCGTTTGAACATACAAAGCATTCAACATCCGTCTAAAACATAATAGACAAACATAAAATGTAGATTACAGTCATTTCTTAGTAACTAAAATATGTTCTATTCAATCTTTCCTCTCTACATAAACAAGGTGATTTTTCCTAACACATACAATCTCTAGGGACTGATCGATGAGACGATACGAAACCGGAAACGCGTGGTTTTCGTGCTAGAGATCGTTTATTCAATGATACATTGCTACAGAACGTGCGGCCTAATAATCGGTGTACCATGCAGCCAGTTTGTTGAAAATGGTTTCCATGTGCGTCAACGCATGCGCGAACGCGCCGTAGCATATTCTCTCTGAGACGTTGACATCGCCCAAGCTGCATCCGGACAGTGTCAAAGGCAGCATGAATACGCTGCTCCTATGTCTCCACATCTGAAATGGGCTCTGCTTATACGATACTTTTGAGACTGCCTCATAACCAGAAATCGCACGGGTTGGCGTCCGGTGAACGAGCAGGCCATGCAACTGGCCCCTCGCTCTTATCCATCGACCAGGAAACACACGACTGAGATGCGTCCGAACGTTAATGCCGAAATGGGCTAGAGGACCATCGTGTAGCAGCCACATAACCGTTCACATCATCAATGGCAGGGGAAGCGAAATCTCCGGCAAGAAACGCCGCCAGTTCCGGCCTGTTAGGCGACGTGAATGGAAGATTGCTCACAAAATACGGTCGCTAATTATCCCGGCCCACACATTCCGGCTGCACCGATTCTGATGTTTCGCTGTTACCATACCTTGGAGGTTCCGCATACTATCACATAGATGGCTATTATAAAAGTTGAAGATACCACACCACGTAAAGGTGGCCTCGTCTATGAATAGGATGGATGACAGAAATTCCGGAATCGTGGTTGCCTGATGAAGAAATTAGCGACAAAACTTTTCCCGATGTGAAAAGTTGTCGCTAGTACGTCCTACACGCGCTGTAAGTGATGGTAGTAACAACTGTCATGAGAATGTTCCACACTGTCGTTCGGCTTACTCTGTACTGGTGGGCCAAGTGCCTGGTAATGACAAGCGGTTGCCTTTCACAGCGTTAATTACATTTCCTTCAAAGGCTGGTGTCCGAACATTGTGGGTACGTCCTTCGTGATTTCCTGATTCCTGAAACGACCCCGTCTCAGACAAACGGGTAAACACCGTTGCAATCATTGAATGCTGCGGTTGTTGTCGGTGGGGATAGGTTTCTTCAATGCAACCTTGCTGCCGGCCACCCGTTGCCATTTGCCTTTCCGTAGCAAATACCATGTTGGCAAGCTCTCGATTCGAATGCGGAACCAATGTGCAAACACTGTATCACAGTAACTAGAAGGTGAATCAGCAAGAGAAGTGAATCTGACACAACATTACCAATCACTATGGCAGGAGAGGGCGCTAGGGCATAATGTATGAGAAACAATACCATCTTCTAGGAGGAAATCATGCATACTGTAACTGTGCCTGCATAGTTCAGTACGTATTAGACCACGGCCTCTGTAACAAAATATGACTGAATAGATGGTCTCTATCATAGAAACCATGCACTTCCGGACGTAAGTTCATTAAACCTGTAATCAGTATCCTCTCATTGATCAATCCAGAGAGTTGGTACAAGGGAATCAATGTGTATGAACTGAAGTACCCTGTGTCCTTCTTTTTCTATGTCCAGGCCAGTCTGAGGAACTACTGCAGACATTTTGATAAGTTCTTGGAATTCCCAGAACCAGTATCTTGCCAGTATCGACATCGATTACTTGCAAAAATAGTCGAGATTCTCGATTCCACAATATTCAGCTCATGATTAGTTTCGGCACCAAAACTCATCTTCATAGCTCTGTATTTATGCCCGTAGCGTACAGAAGGGGGTCGGCCACCAACTATGACCTGCACGCTGCGTGAGCGTGAATTCATGGCGTGCGCTAGCGTCTTGTTTCATGACTACTTAAATCTGTGAAAAAATTTTGTCTATCTGTCTGAGGACAGTGATGATAAATGGAATCATGAACTGGAACTTTACCCTTTGAGTCAACCTTTCTTTGCACGACTTTGTGAAGAACTCTGGCCTAAAGGGGGCGAACAGTTTCCGATTATACACACACATCCATTGCTTTTCTTTGTTATGTAGCATGTGACGTTCGACAATTTCTTTTATCGCATTATTAACTATGTTTGACAAATCACAATAATCTATGTTTTGTTTACACTCAAAGAGCTTGTATAAAGAAAAAGATCCAGATCATTACCACAAGTATAGAAGTCGCTGCGTTCAACATTGATGAAATAATAAATACAAGAACTTATTTGTCGTAGAAAATTTATAATAACGTATAATGGGAATTCTCTCTCTCTCTCTCTCTCCCTCATACACACACACACACACACACACACACACACACACATACACACATACACATTTAAGTCAGTCATGAGAGCATTCATGTTTCATAGTCGGTAGATACATCCAACGAAGAGTTTCGCTTAATGAGAGGAGCTACTATTTCGCTACGTAGTTCAATAGATTTTGAAATGATGAGGATTTTACAATTTCAGTCACTCTTACTGTATATGCTTTTTAGATAGTGAAAGAGCAGCCAGCCAACTTAAAAGGGTAAGTGTAACGGATTTGCGGCACATGTTTCCCACACACGCCCAACATCATACAACATCATGAGAAAATTATCTGCAAAATTTACTTTCACTTACTAGGCATTTGTGTTTACAGGTCCTCAACATCTGAGGTGGTATTTAGGCAGATCGTTCAACTATCTTGATAGAGACTGCTCGAAATTTCTTTCTCTGCATCAAAGAAGGCGAATGTTAGCAAAGTACTTTTGATTTTCTGCTCTGTTTCTGTCTCCTCTGGTGAAGGCCTTGTCGTGGCCGGAGGGCTTAACCTTCCTTTCGCACCGTTATATTCGTATCATTCTAGTTCTTCGAGCGCACAGCACAGACGCAGTTGTTAACAAACTAACCTCGTACTATGTGTAATAACTCTTATCTATGTATTTTGAACTGCTAAACGAAATCAGTAAATATATTGGAGTAAAAAAAGAGATGTATAAAATTTTGACTGCCATCGTTTACCCTCATCTTGATTAAATATTAAATGCTTGTGCTGTAGTATGTTACAGTACACGATGAGCCAGCAAATTTTTACATTGTAAATATTTTTTGTTAAGTTCTCTGCCAGCTATGTGGAGGCAACGGTTGCTTTTTTCTTGTCCCGTGTCTTCCCTCGTTGTATGACATCGTCCTGCTTTACATGTTCCAGACATTCCTTTTATGTGTAGCTTATATTCTCCAAGAGTGAATCATTACCGCTCTGCATTTCGTAAGTCACTTCGGTTTTAAATGCGTACACGGCATCTACTTTCAGCAGGTTATTTCATTTGCTTTCGTTGTTCCAAAATTATTTCCTATTTCATTTCTAAAAAGCGTTATCAGCAGTTGTAAATCCTATCGTAGATCTGATTTTTCTGGTTATTACCGTTTATCTTACCTTTCATATAACTCGCTTTTCTTCGCTTACAAAACTTACTCCCAGTTTCATAGCACAAACAAAAGAGCACAATAGGGGAGAGAGCCCAGGGATCAGATAATTTAAGAGACAATGTGATATAGAATTTCCCAGATTCTGTGATAGTATTGACATATAAATCATAACTCTAGATTGTTTTTCGAGTAAGCATTTTCTGTCGAACATGCGTGTTTTTGGCGTGGAAGAAGATATCATTACTTCAGAACATCGAAAGATGCATTCATGTAAGTTTCTTGTGCTGGTCATTTTCGCAGCAGCTGTATGTAAGATACAGTAGTACAAAAAATAAACGACATTTGCATGCTGCACATTTTTTTTTTCAACTTGTGCACCCAAAGGCGTTTCGTCATAGTTACAAGGCATCTTGAGTGAACGTTCTGAAATATTACATCATTTTTTTTTGTTTCTACATACAGGCTACAGTTTGCCTTTATAGGTTACAGATTTAAGAAAATTCGGCGAAGTTTTGATTTTAAATGGGAAAACACTTAGAGATTAGCGTCTAATTCACTATTTTTAAGCCAGACATGTTTAAATCATGTGGCAAACTGGTTGAAAGTTTGTAGTTTTACTTTTGGTCACTGTGTTGAACGTACAGTATTTTAACTGCTAGTTCCTGTGTGTATACTTCTGTTTGTGCCTGAAAGTGTTGCCAACTTCCACAGGTTTTGCTTTCAACTATTTTCGCTGTGAATATATGGGCGTGACATAGGTTACGTTATTGTTGCCGAGTGTATGAGTGTATGAGTGTGTGAGTGTGTTTATTTGTGTATGTATAGTTACTTCTTTTTACATTATATTTTATTATCGCATTTTTAATATTTTTTAACATACATTTGTGTTCTTTGGAGATAAATGGGTTTTGTAACAACGTTTCAAAAAAACTGTTATATAACTTACCAGTGTAAACAGTGGGTAGCTAGTCATGTTTACTCTGCCATTTAGTATAACCTACCTTTGAGTCTTTGTTTCATGTTATGTACATTTGGATTGAAGTGTCTGTTCTGCATGCTATGTTTACGCCATGTCGTTTGAGAATATTTGTTTTTTTATGTGTGAGTTTATCGTTGTAGATCATCTACATCTACATCCATACTCCGCAAGCCACCTGACGGTGTGTGGAGGAGGGTACCTTCAGTACCTCTATCGGTTCTCTCGTCTATTCCAGTCTCGTATTGTTAGTGGAAAGAAAGATTGTCGGCATGCCTCTGTGTGGGCTGTAATCTCTCTGATTTTATCCTCATGGTCTCTTCGCGAGATATACGTAGGAGGGAGCAATATACTGCTTGACTTCTCGATGAAGGTGTGTTCTCGACACTTCAACAAAAGCCCGTACCGAGCTACTGAGCGTCTCTCTTGCAGAGTCTTCCACTAGAGTTTATCTATCATCTCCGTAAGGCTTTCGTGATTACTAAATGATCTTGTAACAAAGCGCGCTGCTCTACCTTGCATCTTCTCTATCTCTTCAATCAACCCCATCTGGTACGGATCCCACACCAGTGAGGAGTATTCAAGCAGTGGGCGAACATGAGTACTGTAACCAACTTCCTTTGTTTTCGGACTGCATTTCCTTAGGATTCATCCAATGAATCCCAGTCTGGCATCCGCTTTACCTACGATTAATATTATATGGTCATTCCATTTTGGATCACTCCTAATGCCTACTCCCAGATAATTAATGGAATTAACTGCTTCCAGTTGCTGACCTGCTATTTTGTGGCTAAATGATAAAGGATCTTTCTTTCTATGTATTCGCAGCACATTACACTTGTATACATTCACATTCAGTTGCCATCCCTTGCATCATGCGTCAATTCGTTGCAGATCAGTGAACTTCCGATGCTATCCACAAGGTAATATATATATATATATATATATATATATATATATATATATATATATATATATTTATTTATTGTGAATAGCAACGGTCCTACGACACTCCCCTGCGGCATACCCGAAATCACTCTTACTTCGGAAGACTTCTCTCCATTGAGAATGACATGCTGCGCTCTGTTATCTAGGAACTCTTCAATCCAATTACACAATTGGTCTGATAGTCCAGATGCTCTTACTTTGTTCATTAAACGACTGTGGGGAACTGTATCAAACGCCTTACGGAAGTCAAGAAACACGGCATCTACCTGGTAACACGTATCTAAGGCACTCTCTCATGGACGAATAGCGCGAGTTGGGGTTTCACACGATAGTCTTTTTCGAAACCCATGCTGATTCCTATAGAGTAGATTGCCAGTCTCCAGAAAAGTCATTACACTCTAACATAATACGTGTTCCAAAATCTACAACTGATCGACGTTAGAGATACAGGTCTATAGTTCTGCACATCGGTTCGACGTCCCTTCTTGAAAACGGGGATGACCTGTACCCTTTTCCAATCCTTCGGAACGCTACGCTTTTCTGGACACCTACGGTACACCGCTGCATGAAGGGGGGCAAGTTCTATCGCGTACTCTGTGTAAAATCGAACTGGAATCCCATCAGGTCCAGCGGCCTTCCCTCTTTTGAGCGATTTTAATTTTTTTCTATCCCTCTGTCATCTATTTCGATATCTACCGTGCGAAAATCTAGAGAAGGAACTACAGTGCAGACTTCCTCAATGAAACAGCTCTGGAAAAAGACATTTAGTATTTCTTCCTATCGTCTGTCATCCTCTTTTTCGGTACCATTTTGGTCACAGAGTGTCTGGAAATTTTGTTTTGATTCATCTACCGCTTTGACATTAGACCAAAATTTCTCAGGATTTTCGGTGAAATCAGTACATAGAACTTTACTTTCGAAACACTGAATGCCTCTCGCATAGACCTCCTCACACTACATTTCGCTTCGTGTAATTGTTGTCTTCTGCAAGGCTTTGGCTATGTTTATGTTTGCTGTGAAGTTCCCTTAGCTTCCGTAGCAGTCTTCTAGCTCAGTTGTTGTACCACGGTGGCTCCTTTCCATCTCTTACGATCTTGCTTGGAACATACTCATCTAATGCATATTGTACTATGGTTTTGAACTTTTTCCACTAACCGTCAACAGTATCTGTACTTCAGATAAATCTTTTGTGTTGAGCCGTCAAGTACTCTGAAATCCGCTTTTCGTCACTTTCGCTAAACAGAAAAATCTTCCTACCTTTTTTAATATTTCTATTTGCGGCTGAAATAATCATTGTTGTAACCGCTTTATGATCGTTGATTCCCTGTTCTGCGTTAACTGTTTCAAATAGTTCGGGTCTGTTTGTCACCAGAAGGTCTAATATGTTATCGCCACGAGTCAGTTCTCTGTTTAACTGCTCAAGGTAGTTTTCAGAAAATGCACTTATAAGAATTTCACTGGATTCTTTGTCCCAGCCACCCGTTATAAACGTTTGAGTCTCCCAGTCTATATCCGTCAAATTAAAATCTCCACCCAGAACTATAACATGGTAGGAAAATCTACTCGAAATATTTTCCAAATTTTCATTCAGGTGTTCTGCCACAACAGCTGCTGAGCCAGGGGGCCTATAGAGACATCCAATTACCATGTTACAGCCTGCTTTAACCGTGACCTTCACACAAATTATTTCACATTTCGGATTTCCGTCAATTTTCTTTGATACTATTGCACTTTTTCTCGCTAGAAACACGCCTCCCCCTTCACTGTCCAGCCTCTCTCTGCGGTATACAATCCAATCTGAGTTAAGAATTTCATTACTGTTTACATCTGGTTTCAGTCAACTTTCCGTCCCTAGTACCATGTGGGCATTGTGACCGTTTATTAATGAGATCAGTTCTGGGACCTTTCTATAGCTGCTGCTACAGTTTACTATTACCACATTAATATTTGAGTTCCCTGTTGCGTTTTGCCTACTGCTACGCTGTCGCGTGTCAGGAGGCGTCCTGTTGGACCTAGGGAGGGAATTCTCTAACCAAAAACACCCACATGTGCACGGGACACGTACTCCGCTACCCTTGTAGCCGCTTCCTGCGTGTATTGCACGCCTGACCTATTCAGGGGGACCCAACATTTCTCTACCCGATAGCGGAGGTCGAGAAATTTGCACCCCAGATCTCCGCAGAATCGTCTGAGCCTCTGGTTAAGCCTTCCACTCGGCTCCACGCCAGAGGACCGCGATCAGTTCTGGGAACGACACTACAAATAGGTAGCTCAGATTCCACTCCGCGAGCGAGTCTTTCCGCCTTCACCAACTCCGCCAACCGCCTGTATGAACTGAGGATGATAGGTGCACCCAGTGCTCTCTATCGCCGCCGGCAGAGCCTCCTCCACATCTCAGATGAGACCCTCCGGCAAGCAGACAGAGTGAACACTGGCCTTCTTCTCCGAACTTTCCGCTATTTTCCTAAGGGGATTCATCACCCGACTAACATTGGAGACCCAATCACTAATAAACCCCTCCCCCCGCGTGCCTGCTCGGACCTTGCTGAAGGAGAGGCCACATGTTCACTCACATGCAGAGCGGGCGATGCCACACGGCCAGCCTCCACATTGACCCGACGCGAACGCCGTTGAACCCGCCACTCCCCTTGGGGAGAGGGTGGCCCAACCGCGCCAGGTACCCGCGAAGATGTCTCGACAGTAGGGACCGTGGGTGAAGCATGTAACACCTGGGTTGTACCATGCGACGCACCAGTCTCCCTACTGCCGCTACACTCCGGAGGCGTACCACCTTGCATCTTCTTTCTTGTTTTGATGTATTCTTTGTTTCATTGTTGTTCTGTTGGTGTGTCTGCTTGTTTGTATGTTATTTGTGATGCTGTTGTTTTTGGCTGAGTATGTGTCATGTTTATGACTATATTTCTTGTTTAATTTGTTTGTTTAGTTCAGTATTAGTTTACTGTCGTACCTATTGTTTGTTGCTATGTGTATGATGATGTCTTGTCCTTTCTGTTAATTTTCTGTGATGAGTGGTACTATGTTGAGTCTATGAAGCATGTATATATGTGATGATAACTTCTGTGTGCGTGAGTGATTTAAATTCTGGTGTATGACAGTGTCTGTTTTTGCAGGTTTATGGTAAATTTCAAACCTATGCTGACTGATTTCCTTGTTGATGATTACATCTGTTAAGTTTATTTTGTTGTCATGTTCTTTTTCCATTGTGTATGTTATGTTTTTGTGTATTGTATTGATATCTACATCAAGTGATCAGTTTTTGCTGGAGGTTCCTCACTTAAACAAAGGGTATCATCCATTTATCTGAGACAATAAAATATGTTCTAATCGTTGGTGATAACAGAACATAGCCAAAATTTGTATAACCCATAGTGAAAATCTGTTTCTTAAGATCATTGTCTCAATCCCATTTCTCTTACAGAAACGTAAATGTATGTAAGAAAATATAATAAAAATTATACTAAAGAGATGTAAAAGTAAAAAGGACACACACACATCATCGACAACAGCAGAACTTACATTAGCGCATGTATGTACCAAAAAAAAAAAGGTTGAAAGCAAAACCTGCGAAACTTGGCAACACTCACAGAAACAAATGACACTATACACACAGCAAACGGCAGATAAAGTACTATACCTTGAAGAGACTGATTAAAAGGGAAACTGAAAACTTTCAACCAGTTTGTCACCTGAGAGAAAGCTGTTTGGCTTAAAATTAATAAATTAGACGCTGATCTGCAAGTACTTTTCCATTTAAAATCAATACTTCAACGAACTGCTTCAAAACTGTAACTTATAAATAAAAACGATAAACTGTATGTGCAAATAAAAAATCGTTTAGTATTTCAGCACATCCACTGACGGTGCCTTTTAACTAAGATGAAACGCGTCTGGGTGCACAGCATAAATAAAAAATTAAAAAAAGAATCAGCATGCATGCGTTCGTCTTTTGAAGTAGCGTAATTCATATAGTTATTTCAGCACGATGAAGTACCAAAGCTGGTTAATCAGAAGTGCACACCAATGAAATGATAGGGAGAGAGACTTGGAGATGCCCTACGCATGCTGTGAAACATTTGGTCTGCAGATCGGTGTCATAGGATTTGGTAACGAACAGTGACCCATCAGAACCACTATTGCTTAATAGCTTGGTGGTGTAATGTTGTGCACAGCATTACAATGGACACCATACTATCTCTCACGTCTAGAGACATGGCCATGTACAAATGGTAGTTACATGATCGAAAGTAAAAGATCTCCTGTCCATTTTCGGCTTGGTCATATAGTCATTAATAATAAACGACAAGAAAAGTGATCTTCATTTTACAGTTAGTATATTAAGCTACATTATTCAAAAATTTATTGTTACTTCTGCTTTTAAACTTTTTATGCAGGGTAGCTACAATTAATTTAGACACAGCGCATAACAGATAAATTCTGTGGTAATAAAAACATTACCATATACTTTAATTATATTCATGCAGTTGACACTTTTAATGTTAGTGCAGATATTATGTGATACCTCGAAGTGTGCACGCTGCAGTGTGTCGTGTGCTTTTTCCTCTGCGTCGAACTGTAGTGTGTACATCTTGAGGTATGACATAAGAATACGGCACCACCTGATGTTTCCTGCATGGCTGCATCTGGGCCGCGCGAAATGAACGACTTCTGGTAGTACAGACTTCGCCTATTGCATCCCCTACTCCGCAAACTCAATTACATTCTGCTGTCTATGTAGCCCAGGGCCATTAGTCCTGCAGAAAGCTTGCAAAGACAGTTCCGCCATTGTGAAGGAATACACCTTTGGAGAAATAGCTCATATGCACCTGATGTATGGAGAAGCTACACAGTCTGCGCTAAGGACAAGGGAGATCTTCTGTCTCAGATTTCCAACTCCTCGCATTCCGGCCGCAAGAACCTTCGTTGCAGTGCACCACCAACTACGAGACACCGTACCTCTTTGCCCTCGATGCGAGGGTCGTCGGCCACAACTTGATTCTGCAGCAATAGGATGCCAGGAGAAACTTTTGACGTATAGATGAAGAACATTTCACCGTAATTACAACCAGTTTGGAACGTTATGTGCTATCATCTCATATGGCTGTCCATTAGACTTTACTTGAAGAGTTACTGCATACGTATCGTCACCAGAGAGTTTGGCATTCTCACAACGAAGAATCCACCACGAGCTACTTTATGCACCTGGCTCTTATGCACCTGGCTCTTGAAACACTGTGGAAAAAATGGAGAGTCCAGAATGAGAATTTCACTCTGCAGCGGAGTGTGCGCTGATATGAAACTTCCTGGCAGATTAAAACTGTGTGCCCGACCGAGACTCGAAATCGGGATCTTGCCTTTCGCGGGCAAGTGCTCTACCATCTGAGGTACCGAAGCACGACTCACGCCCGGTACTCACAGATTTACTTCTGCCAGTATCTCGTCTCCTACCTGGCAGAAGTAAATCTGTGAGTACCGGGCGTGAGTCGTGCTTCGGTAGCTCAGATGGTAGAGCACTTGCCCGCGAAAGGCATAGGTCCCGTGTTCGAGTCTCGGTCGGGCACACAGTTTTAATCTGCCAGGAAGATTCAAAATGGAGAGTTTCTCCGGAAATATTGGTTACAGATGCATCCACTGTCACCCTCAATGGTCCTGTGAATTTGCGTAATTTGCACACCTCCACAGATAAAGACGGTCACACTCTTCTATGGGACAGACTGAGAGCCAGATGTGTTCTAAATATGTGGTCTGTGATCGCCAGAGATCCGCTGCTGGGTCCATTAGAGTCTTTGAAGTTGACAGCTGCTTTTTACCTTCAACTCAAGATTGTAACAGTACCAGAGTTTCTGGATGATATTCCGCTTCAAGAGTGTCTAGAGACGTGTTTCATACACGATGGGGCTCCCCCTCAAGAAAGTACAACGGTGCACCGGTACTCAGATTTCCAGTTTCGAAACAGATGAGTTGGCCATGGAAGCCATGTGTGTTAACAAACCAGATTCGCCGATTTAAATCCAAGCTCCCTTGTCCGGTCTGGAGACTTCCGAAGATTGTTGCATGATGTTTGCTTTCAGAGGTTTCACGCGGTACACGCCCACTGCCATCTGTCATCTGAAACGGCCACCTGTTGCCATTCAGTGGACGGCCAGTTGCGAAATTCCAGCCTTCGTTGCCCATAAAGAGCAGTGTGGGTGCATGAATCAGGCGCCAGTTGCAGAGGCCGACATGCATCAACGTTCGCTGAACTCTCGTTGAGGAGACACTGTTGGTAGCCCTTTGGTTCATGTCGCCGGTTATTCCATAACAACTGCACGTCTATTTGCCCCTACACAACTATGCAGCCGTCTTTTCCCACGGTTGTCTTGGTGCCGGTTTTGTGTAGCGCCATTTTACCACGCACGGTGTATTTTAACCATAGCGCACGCGAACAGTTACGAACATAGCTGTTTCGGAAATGCTTCCACCCTTAGGCTGAAAACCAAAGACCATGCCTTTTGGACGTCAGATAACTAGCTCCGTTTCTGTTTTACGGCAACGACTGCACTGTTTTCCGTGTCCCATCGACACGCGTTTTATATACCGTACACTGCTAGGTCTGCGACTTGCTGTCTGAGAGTCGAACATAGGCGGTGACCACATTATTGTGACCGGGCTGTGTACTATTTACTAACATCCTTGTTGCACATCTCTAATGGGCTTGCTGTGGAATGTCCAGAACTTTTGCTTTAAATTTATCTTTGTTTTCTAAATTACTTATTCGCCACATTAAAGCTGTAGCTCAGGTGCACTGATTAATTTCTTTTTATAGTACGAGAGTAGCTGCTGTCAGATACCGACTACTATGTACAAGGAGAATCCTCGGTATCGTGAAGAGGACCTGTATCAAGTATGGGACATGGGGCGCGGAGATAGATGGCTTTTTAAATTGAAAGGAAGAAATTCATAGTACTTTAAATCTTTACTCTCAGTGACGGGATACGCGAGGGTTCGCCAAGGGAAGTGGAAGTTTCAGTATGACTGCCAGTCTAGGATTGGGGCCAAGCTACAGGAATGACATGGGAGATGTGGCGGTTCTCGTCTATGCGACTGGTGGCCAGTCATCGCGATCAGTGATAGAGGTGGTCGCTTCTAGGCCGTCCGCTCTGAAGTCTGGAGACCAAGAGCTCTGCTGTTTGGAAGCTGGATTTCAAGAAAGAAAAGCTCCAACAGACCACACTCCCGACTTGCCTCACGTGGACGCTATTGGCGAAACTACGGGTCTAATTCGCCAGCAAATTCAGCAGAGAGCTAAAGGCGTCTCTTGAATTCGGCTTTAACTGGATAGAACTATCTTAGCTCTGAAAGGCAGGCAGCTTCTGTCGCTGAGGCACGGTAGATGTTACGATGGGAAAAATGTTGTAAACACATGGCTGGGATCTTTGAAATCAAACTGTTGAATTCTCATATGTTCCTTGACTGGCTGGAACCTTGTATATCTCATCAAATTTGTTGTAAGTAGGCTGTTTATGTTTCGTTTATGTAAGTAGGCTGTTTAGGTTCTTATATTGGTTACGCCGCCGCCACGTAGCGCTCTCTGTATGAAAATCACTGGCTGTACTGTGTGCAGTCTGTGGCTAGTTTGCATTGTTGTCTGTCATTGTAGAGCGGCAGCTGGATGTGAACAGCGTGTAGCGTTGCGCAGTTGGAGGTGAGCCGCCAGCAGTGGTGGATGTGAGGAGAGAGATGGCGGAGTTTTGAAATTACATATATTATGACTTGTGATGATATTAAGGTAAATACATTGTTTGTTCTCTATTAAAATCTTTCATTTGCTAACTATCCCTATCAGTAGTTAGTGCCTTCCGTAGTTTGAATCTTTTATTTAGCTGGCAGTAGTGGCGCTCGCTGTATTGCAGCAGTTCCAGTAATGAAGATATTTGTGAGGTAAGTGATTTGTGAAAGGTATAGGTTAATGTTAGTCAGGGCCATTCTTTTGCAGGGATCTTTGATAGCCAGATTGCGTTGCGCTAAAAAAAAACATTGTGTGTCAGTTTAAGCACAGTCTTGTATAAATTGTGTTGTAAGGGGACGTCATTGTGTGTCAGTTTAAGCACAGTCTTGTATAATTTGTTCAAAGGGGACGTTTCATATGTCGACCCTTAGCCTAGGATACCTCACTGGAATCTTCTGATTTTTTCTTGTAGTTTGTGTATTTAGTGTAGCTTTTGTTTATTGCTAGAGCGTAATTATAGAGAGAATTTCCTTGGTAGTTGTGGTTTTTCATTGTTGCACAGTAAAACAGTTGTGGCATGCATGTAGGTTTGCACCAAGTATTTCGCAGCTGCGCTTGTAATTAACTACATATTATTTTCAGTGCTATGTTAATGTGTTCTCCTATTTTTGCTATTCAAATTGTGCTTTTCTGTATTATCGTGTGAAATATTGTGACAATAATGGCGTGTGAAAAACGTAACACTCGGCTCCAAAGTAAACTGAGAAATGACAGTGAAGACGAAAGTAGTGTGTTGGCCCCACCATGTAATGAGTTAACTAATATTCAAAGTAGTAATTTGGTAACTGTGCATAGGGAAATGGAGCGGGCGTCAAACAATGGCGTAGGCAGTGAAACAGGTAGTGAACAGGGAAGCATTATCGATCGATCGGTCGGCAACAGCTCGCCTCAGGAATCCGAAATGATAGGACACAATTTTGCAAATGCTGTGGATTCAGGTTTTGCGTCCTCACCGTTTTCTCAAATGAGTCAAGACACATTTTCCGCTTGTCAAAATGTGAATGTTGCCGGTGCAAATTCACTGCCGAAAAGCACTGAGGAACATGTTTCAGACACCAGTGCATTGTTATTACAGTTAATGCAACAAATGGGACAAAGGCTACATAAGTTAGACACAACGCTTGTACAAAATCAGAAACAAATGGGACAAAATCTTCAAAAGTTAGACACAATGGAACAAAATCAGAGACAAACACAGCAAAAGCTTCAGAAGTTAGACACAATGGATCAAAATCTTCAAAAGTTAGACACCACACTTGAACAAACACGTGAAGATTTAACTACTGAGTTACATAACATCGAATCGAAATGTCAAAAGGTCTGTAATGACGTAAAAACACAAATTTGTGAGCATTTCCAACATATTTTTTCGCGTCATGAGAATGCGTTACAGAATCACGAAGCAGCCATAAAAGAAATGCAGACTACTGTTCATGAAAATCATGAGACCTTGCAAGCTAAAATGGACTCAGTTGCATCTACCGATTCGGTTACACAACTTGCAAAAACTCAGGAAGACTTAAAGGACACAGTAGAAAGACACATGGGGGAAATTAGTTCATTATCAGAGAAAGTAGTTGAACTTTCAGATCAGCTATATAATGTATCTACGAAGGTAGATGATAATCTGAATGACACAAAACCATTAGTGTTTAATGACACAGAAGAGTATAAACAAATTAGGAAATTCAAACAAAATCAGAATCAAATTAATACGCAACACCAAAGAGAAATCCTGGAAGTACAAGATCAGCTGACACAGGTAATACAAGAATTACGTATTTCAGAGGACACTCGCGCTCCAACATGGGAAGAGGAACTTAGAAATATGCAAAAGCCACAAAATAATAACACAGGGCATTTCGGTAATTATGAAAGAAATTGGCAAGGTACACCGAATTTTGAGATGGAACCGCCGACACGACATAACAATGACCAATATGCTACTCGCCGACACGATGATTTTGACTAAAAGCTGTTCATTACTACACGTAAATTCAAAACGTTTAAGAATTCTGCCAACGACATTCATCCACAAGCATGGCTCCATCAATTCTCTCATTGTTTCCCTCCCAACTGGTCATTGGAGCACAGGTTAGAATTTATGTGTGGCTACTTAGAGAATGAACCAGCTGTAAGAATGCGATCGATCATTCACGATTGTCACAGTGAAGGAGATTTTTATCATGCCTTCCTCTCAGCATATTGGTCTCAAGCTACACAAGACCGAGTAAAACATAGCATCATAATGATGAAACATTTCGAACAATCTGAATTTTCCAGTCTTGTGAATTATTTTGAAGACATGTTGCACAAGAATCAGTACCTGTCAAACCCATACAGCCCCTCAGAACTCATCCGCATTTGCTTAATCAAATTGCCTGAACATTTACGACATATTATTTTAGCAGGACGTTGCAAATACGACATTGAAGCTTTTCAGGGACTCTTACAAGAATTAGAAATTGACACAGACAGTCGCGGGATGCGAAAACGGGAAAACAATCCCTACAGGGCACATCCGTCACAATTCCGTGACGACAAAAATAATAACTGGACACGACAAGGCTATTCTTACAACGCAAATCGTGATCAAAACAGACACCACCCATATGACAACCACTGGCAGAGTAATAATAGTTACAGAGAAAGATCGCACTTCCATAGTAATGAATATGACAGAGACACTCATAGAAACAGACAATTTAGCAACCAGAACAATTTTTATCACGGGAGACAGAGTAACTTAAGACGCAACGGTCCAGCGCGCAGTTATGATTCAGGGAGAAATTCTCCACCACGTGGCCGACACGAAAGAAACTGTGTAAACTACCGACAAAACGACAGACCTGAATTCCATCAGAGCTGGCGAGCTTTAAACAGAGCTGAGCCCTCTCAGCAAGGCGAATTTGTGGAAGTTAGGCCTCCTAATCCCAGTAACGACGCGCGCCAACAAAGAAACAATGACTCACACCGCAGGCAGCCACGTGCGCCGGCTGGCTCAGAGAAAAATAACATAGACGCTAACCTTGAGAAAAATTTTAGCACTCCTCACCGACGTATACCGCATGATAATTGCATTCAAGTTGAAATTATGCGTACTATGAAGAGTAAAGGGTTACACCACATCTCACATGTAAAACCGTTTATTGAAAGATAATCTGCTTTTTAACTTTGTCTTTGCCATAAAACGTTTCACTTCACGTTACTAGTATGCTTTAGAAACTGTTACCATGCAACAATGTTTAAAGTTAAATAACCAGTCAAGAACCAAGAGAACTTATTCAAACAGAAATTACGAATGCATTGTTATTGCGAACAGCCGACACAGTGTTATTGTGTGTGTACATTCTTGCTTGTTAGTTGCACGATTACGTAACGACTATAAGGCTTACATACTTAGAACATAAACTGCTAGTGAGATTTTAATGCAACGTTTTGGTTTACTTGAAAAGATACTCTTTATTTGTAGTACATTCGGTGAGATTAACGATGACACAGTGGTTAGTTTATGTGACAGCTACACGATTTTATCACGACGCTACTAATGAGTGACAATTTACAATGTTGCTTTTGCGGTGTTTCTGTTTTATATCTGCACAGATTTTCTGTATTATTCTGGAAAGTAAAACATGTTTTAATAGTAACTTTTGTGGTATAGCTACAATGAGACAGTCTTTTCCGTAGCACAACAATACGTTACAGCACAGTAATTTCTTCATCACAACAATAAGCGTAATAACTAAGATATCTATACGCAAAGCATTTCACTTTTGTTTATCATAAGGTAAGTACATTGGCTTCTGCTGAACTTAGCTTTTGGAGGACGATAACTACGACACTCCCACAGAGATTATCTTACAGCAAGACGCACATTTAGCGCTACAGGACACGTATTTGAGTGATTAATTTTGTACTTAAAACATTTATTTTTAAAGATTTTTGATTTACAAAGAAAGTTTTCCGTGATACATTTCATTCCATTGCTGTAATCTGTAACACCTGAGGGTATAATTACAATAATCCTCAGGGGGGTACACGCCTACTTTGTTACCATGTGTTTGGTAAGCACAAGGAGCCCTAGCTAATATGGTATTTGCTTATACAACTTTACACATCGGTACCATATTCCTCTAACACATAAATTACACAGCTATCTGATTATTTAACTGAGAGAGACAAACTTTTTTTACTACGTCAGTGACACATGTTTACGCAATTACAGAGTTGGATTACTTCACACTTACGAAATTGTATTTTGTCTGTACTTTGTGAACTGTTCATATTTTTTCGGAACCATTGTGATACTACGAGAGCTTTGAATGATGTATTTGGTATGCTATCATGATTTTTAAAGTATGTTTGAGGTAGATGACACTATTGAAATGAGCAGAGAATTTTTTTAGGTTTTGAAATTATTGGAGGAAGCTACGACGATTTTGAGAGTTGACTGAGGTGTTATGATGTTATTTTTACGACGACGATGTGTATTATGCTGTTGAGGTATGTTTATGTCAATAAGATGATGCTACCATATATGAGGAATGTGATTACGTGTTTATATGTATATGAATAATGAATAGAAGTTAGGGACTCTTGACTTGTGAAAAAGGATGTTGGAAACAAAGAATCGTACTTTAAGAGTTATGAAATGTGTGTAAATGCGTGAATGTATCACAATGCCAGCGAAAATTTTTTTGGACACTGTTATATTCATAGGATTTTGTTTCTACACACTTGTGACGTAAATTTTCGAGCTGTGAAATTTTCATATGAGACTGTCACTGTAGCGGAAACTGGTGTCGTAAATATTTCCGTAAGAAAGTTAAGTGACCGCCTGCACGCAATGCGTCGTGGGCACACAGCTATGTCAAACACCTGGAGAACAAGCCATTAGGGTGTGCCTTTCCGGAAGCACAGGTAGAAAAAAAAAGAAAAAAGGCAGGCCTTTATCCTCGCCATTGACATACCTTTAGAGAAAATATTGCAAATGCGACACCCTCATTACTTCCATTAACCTTGCTATTGACATTCCTTTGTAGAAAGCATCGCAAATATTACACGCTCACTACCTGAAAACATGTGATTACTCGTACTTTGTGCATATTACTGAAATGCTTATGAATTGATGGGAAATATTCGTACATCTGCACACCTGATTATGACAAGTGTCTTTCTACGAGAGTTGAGAGCTACTGACTTACGAAATGCCACATGACTATTGAATGATGTTTTTATGCTTTGGTTTGCGTAATTGCTTATTTCATTTGATATCTGGTTTCCAGCTGTGTTGCAGCATTGCTTTTATAAAATAAAATGCATTTTCTAATGTGAACACTTTCTATCAACAGATCTATTAAATAATTATTTTATGATCCACATTCTTTAAAAAAGGAGCACTTGGAAAGGAAAGAACAATAAGAAGGAACTAGTAACAAAAACACATAATTTTCTTTTCAAGTACACGGTAATATTTTTTCTTACAATAAGTTGTTGTGGTGCACCACTTTAATTACGTAGACATTAAGATGTGAATAGACATTTCCCTTGTCTGCATTATTGTCTTTAGTGTAATGTTTTTTCTGCTTGAGCTATGTCATGTTTATATATAAGTTATTTCTGCTGCTGTTTGCCAGGCATAGTGTTACTGAATTTCACTTTGTATTACTCTGTTAAGCTAGTTTTACTACTGATTTATTTTTAGTTGCTGCACATTGGCTCATATTAGTTGTAGTGCTGCAATTGCTTTACCTATTTAAATTTTTTGTCATTGATGTTTGTATTAATTGTTTTATGTGATGCTGCATTGCCTCGTCCCTTAGTTTAGCATCTGAGCTCAGTAGATTTAAGTCAGCTTAAGAGGGGGTAGACTATATATGAGAACGACTTGTAATGAATTAGAAGAAATGCATTAAGAAGCTATAAGAAAATAGTTTGGCCAAAAAAAGTAGTGCACAGTGGAGAAAAACTATTTTTGAAAGAGGATGTGAAAAGAATACAGAAAGCATGCTTGGATAGGATTTTTTTGGTGGAAACAAATGTTGAAATAAGACGAAAGATCTATCGAATGAAGTTGTGGGGTGGACTGCAGTACCAAATGTTACACTGAAAACAAACCCTGTCCTTTCCTTTTGTGTTATCCCACTATGTGTTTGTGTACCCTTGCGTAGTTGTTTTCTTTCTGTCTCTGTGTAGTTCCATAGAATTTTTTCTTCTTTTAATATTAAGCTACATTCACTATGATGAGGAATACTGTTATCCTCAAATATAATTGGCATTAATAATATGTTATTTACTTTGTAAAGATGTTAGACATTATTTATTCTGTTTTAATGCTCGTGTGTAAAGTTGATGTTTCAACAGTTATTCTGATCGTTTATGTATTTACTTATGTCATAATTCCTGTAACACTGATGTATATGTTATTTCGATTCTTTTGTAAAGCTTGTACTACAAATGTTATCTGTATTGTAATGTTTTTAATGATGTATTTTGTACATTTGTAATTATATTCTTATGTTATATAATTGTAATTGACACCAGTTCATCATGTTATTAACTTGTAAGCATTCATTTCACTGCACACGTTTCTGTTGGTCATAGTATATGGACAATATGTGAGAAGTAGGGACTGTTAGTGTTTGCATGTGTGTTAATAATTCAGCAAGGGACTGGATAACAGCATTGCTGGTTCTAAGGACAATTCCAAAAACTTTGTGAGTGCACAAGTGGTGGTTATGGACTTCTTATATTAACTGCAAGACTCTTCACTGGTGATTGTGCACCCGCACAGTCACAACAGATGGCTGCTGGTCATCTCTACGAGGACTACAGTGGGTCTGCATTTCTGATGACCCACCAATACCCTACTCTCTACCAGGGCTACAGTGGGCCTGTCCACAATTTCTACAACGATTGCAGTGGGTCTACACCTCTGGTGACTCACCAGTACCGTAATCTCTACCAGGACTACAGTGGGTCTACTCTGTGATGACCTACCTACCAATCTTCTTCAAAACGTCGAATGACTTTGCTGTGGGTTTGCTCCATTGTGGCCCATTACCTGTCAGCATGTCAAGAGTCAGCACTGTCTTTCCGTTGGAAGGACACCACTACGTCTTCAAGACTGCAAGGAAATCCACTACTTCTGTGTGCAATTTCTTTTACTAATGACAAACTGTAATTACTATTATGATGAATGATCAGGACTATCTTTATGGACTGTGAGAAAATTTTAGCTTTTGACCAACATTGTATCAATAAGTGTGTGCATTTTATATCTTTGTTACTGTAATTGTGAAACATTTTTTTTCAAATCTGTATTGGCCAGTGCCCAACACCATTTGTAAAAATTTTTTGTGGGGAGCATGGGGGCTATGTAAGTAGGCTGTTTATGTTTTCTTTATGTAAGTAGGCTGTTTAGGTTCTTATATTGGTAACGCCGCCGCCACGTAGCGCTCTCTGTATGAAAATCATTGGCTGTGCTGTGTGCAGTCTGGGGCTAGTTTGCATTGTTGTCTGCCATTGTAGAGCGGCAGCTGGATGTGAACAGCGCGTAGCATTGCGCAGTTGGAGGTGAGCCGCCAGCAGTGGTGGATGTGAGGAGAGAGATGGCGGAGTTTTGAAATTACATATATTATGACTTGTGATGATATTAAGGTAAATACATTGTTTGTTCTCTATTAAAATCTTTCATTTGCTAACTATCCCTATCAGTAGTTAGTGCCTTCCGTAGTTTGAATCATTTATTTAGCTGGCAGTAGTGGCGCTCGCTGTATTGCAGTAGTTCCAGTAATGAAGATTTTGTGAGGTAAGTGATTTGTGAAAGGTATAGGTTAATGTTAGTCAGGGCCATTCTTTTGCAGGGATCTTTGATAGTCAGATTGCGTTGCGCTAAAAAAAAAAAAACATTGTGTGTCAGTTTAAGCACAGTCTTGTATAAATTGTGTTCCAAGGGGACGTCATTGTGTGTCAGTTTAAGCACAGTCTTGTATAATTTGTTCAAAGGGGACGTTTCATTGTAATTTAGGAAGAAAGAATAAATATGACCTCCAATTTTAACCGGGGTTGGGTTGGGTTCTTTGGGGGAGGAGACCAGACAGCGAGGTCATCGGCCTCATCGGATTATGGCAGGACGGGGAAGGAAGTCGACCGTGTCCTTTCAAAGGAACCATCCTTGCATTTACCTCGAGCGATTTAGAGAAATCACGGAAAACCTAAATCAGGATGGTCGGAGGCGGGATTGAACCGTCGTCCCACGGAATGCGAGTCCAGTGTGCTAACCACTGCGCCACCTCGTTCGGTTTTCAGTCGGAGGCAACTGTGACACCCAGAAAAATCAGTTAAAATGATTCACTACACTATGAAAAAGATTCTCAGAAAGCAAACAAAAATTTTCTGTAGAGTCGAAATATGCTGAGGTGACAAAAGCCACGGAATTACTTCTAATATCTTGTCGGGCCTTCATTTCCCTGGTGTATTGGAGTAGCTCGACGTGGCATGGACTCAACAGATCTCTGAAAGTGTTGCTGGTGCAGAGTTTTTGCACGTACTGACCTCTCCATTACGTCCAATACATGTTCGATTGACGTAGGGTGATCTAGCTAGCTAAATCATTCTCTCGAAGTGTCCTGAAAGTTCTTTAAACAAGTCGCAAAATATAGGGGCTCTGTAACAGGGAGCACTGTCATCCATAAAAATTACGCCCTTTTTTGGGGACGTGAAGTCCATGAATGGTTGGACATGATCAGCGATCCGTTCAGTTGGACGAGAGGATCCAGTACATCCACGTGAACACAGTCGACACCATTACGGGAGCCACCACCAGCTTGCACAGCGCCTTGCTGACAACTTGGATCCAGGTTTCGTGGGGACTGCGCCACTCTCGAACCATGCCATCAGCTCTTAAAATATGATCAGTGCAACGTAGTCCAGTAGTTAAGCGTCCAATCCATATGGCCACCAGCCCAGGAAAGGCGCTGCAGGTGACGTGATGGTAGCAAAGACGCAATTATCGATCATCTGCTGCCATAGCCCGTTAATGCCAAACTGACCTAATAAATACGTTCATCGTACGTTCCTCATTTATTTATGCGGGTACTTCAGGCAGTGTCAGTTGTCTCTTAGCACTGACAGCTCTACACAAACGCCGCTGCTCTCGGTAGTTATGTGAAGACCGTCGGACACTGCGTTATCTGCGGTGAGAAGAAATGTCTGAAATTTGATATTCTCGCCACTCTGTTGACACTGATCGAAGGACATTAAGTTCCCTAACGACTTCCGAGCTGGAATGTTCCATGCGTCTAGCTTCAACTACCATTCCGCATTCAAAATCTGTTAATTGCAGTCGTACGGCCATAATCATGTCGCAAAACATTTCACTTGAGTCACATCAGTACAAATGACAGCTCCGCCAACCCACTGCCCTTCTATACCTTGTGTACGACGTACTATCGCCATCTGTATATTTGCATATCGCTGTCCCATGAATTGTGTCACCTCACAAGGGAACCTCCCCATCGCACCCCCCTCAGATTTAGTTATACGTTGGCACAGTGGATAGGCCTCGAAAAACTGAACACAGATCAATCGAGAAAACAGGAAGAAGTTGTGTGGAACTAGGAAATAAAAAGCAAAACACACAAACTGAGTAGTCCATGCGCAAGATAGGCAACATCAGGGATAATCTGAGCTTAGGAGCGCCGTGGTCCAGTGGTTAGCGTGAGAACCTGCGGAACGACAGGTACTTGGTTCAAGTGTACCCTCGAGTGAAAAGTTTAATTTTTTGTTTTCAGATAATTATCAAAGTTCAGGTAATCACACATAATCAACTTCGCTCTCCAAAATTCCAGGACATGTTCAGATTTGCTTGCACATACGCAGGATTTGACGGTCTACACACGGAAAAATTTGAAAACTTTAAAAATATATGTTTTGACAGAGCACAGGGAAAACTGCGACTGTGAAACTGTTGCATTCATTTGTTGCAGTTTATGTGACAAACTCTTATGTTTTCACCACTTTTTGGGAGTGATTATCACATCCACAAGAAAAACCTAAATCGGGCAAGGTAGAAGAATCTTTTTACCCATTCGCCAAGTGTACAAGTTACGTGGGTCGGCAACATATTCCTGTCATGTGAAGCACATGCCGTCACCAGTGTCGTATAGAATATATCAAACGTGTTTTCCTGTGGAGGAATCGGTTGACCTATGACCTTGCGATCAAATGTTTTCGGTTCCCATTGGAGAGGCACGTCTTTTCGTCTACTAATCGCACGGTTTTGCGGTGCGGTAGCGAAAACACAGACACTAAACTTATTACAGTGAACAGAGACGTCAATGAACGAACGGACAGATCATAACTTTACGAAAATAAAGAATTAAAATTTTCACTTGAGTGAACACTTGAACCAAGGACCTCTCGTTGCGCAGGTGCTCACACTAACTACGGGACCACGGCGCTCCTTCGCTAAAATTATCCTTGCTGTTGCTTATGTTGCACATGGACTACTCAGTTTGTATATTTTGCTTTTTTTTCATAGTTCCACACAACTTCTTCCTGTTTTCTCGATTGATATGTGTTCAGTTTTTCAAGGCCTATCCACTGTGCCAACTTATAACTAAATCTGAGGGGGGTGCGATGGGGAGGTTCCCTTGTCAGTGCCTTCCACTCATGAAAGTAAGGCATGAACAATTAAATTTAAAAAATGTGAAAATCCACACAGAATAGCTACTGAGTGACCAAATGAATATTGTCTTCTTACTTCTTTCGGATACTTGCGAAACAGCTAATACTAAACATTGTTGGTCCCTCCATTACCCCATCCACCCTACGAAGGACATTTAAGTCATTTGTACCAGAACGTTATCCTTAAATAGTGTGAGAGCTAATGAAAGACATCTGACTTCTTGTGTAGTACGCATAATTACATTACCATTATGGTCTAGTGAGAAACTATGTTTTTGATACATACAATATAAATTATGCATCCTCGTCACTCCAAAAAGGATTAATAAAAATTAGAGTTAAGATATCGGTTTTACTGCTACATTTTTTCTACATAGTCTCACCCTACTTGAGTACACCAACAGGGCGTCCATAAAACCCTGTGAAACCGTCAGGAAAGTCCTTCCTTGGAAGGCTGTCCAACTCGCGAAAAACAATGGTTTGAATGTCGCGTATATCGTCAAAGTGTTGATCCTCCATGTGAGTTTCTGCAGTTATTCGTTTTCTGGTAGGTTCATATTGATAACACAAAATTTGGTCACCCGTGATGAGTTTTTTCGGAGAAGAACTACCCAAGTTTTGGATTTCCATCATGCCACACCAGACGTCCACGAGTTGTTTTCTTGTTCGGGAGTCAAGATGAGCGGAACAAAATTTGCATTCAGTTTCTTACTTCTTCGGTACATTCTGCAGAATGTCTTGGGCACTTGATTCACAGATGGTGTTGAATTGCGACTTGTGACACAGGAAAGATTGGTACACAATGGTCGTCCCTCCACCACTTAATTCTGCCTGCTCATAATTGAC
This sequence comes from Schistocerca cancellata, assembly GCF_023864275.1. Classification (NCBI taxonomy): domain Eukaryota; kingdom Metazoa; phylum Arthropoda; class Insecta; order Orthoptera; family Acrididae; genus Schistocerca; species Schistocerca cancellata. The sequence goes on from NC_064633.1 coordinate 502,711,011, forward strand.
TGGACGCTTGTTACAGTTGTTAGTTCAAGCTGGCACCGCAGCGACTGCTCTGACAACCTTATACGGTAGGAATAAAACCGAAATATAAAATTTTAATGTGCATGGCGTATTACACCATCAGTGTCAAATGATTTTCGTGTTTGATACTGCATGGCTACAATAGCCTAAGAATGACGTGTGCACCCTATGGAATTTAACATTTACGTATTTTCTGACAAGTTACCTATTATACACTCCTGGAAATGGAAAAAAGAACACATTGACACCGGTGTGTCAGACCCACCATACTTGCTCCGGACACTGCGAGAGGGCTGTACAAGCAATGATCACACCCACGGCACAGCGGACACACCAGGAACCGCGGTGTTGGCCGTCGAATGGCGCTAGCTGCGCAGCATTTGTGCACCGCCACCGTCAGTGTCAGCCAGTTTGCCGTGGCATACGGAGCTCCATCGCAGTCTTTAACACTGGTAGCATGCCGCGACAGCGTGGACGTGAACCGTATGTGCAGTTGACGGACTTTGAGCGAGGGCGTATAGTGGGCATGCGGGAGGCCGGGTGGACGTACCGCCGAATTGCTCAACACGTGGGGCGTGAGGTCTCCACAGTACATCGATGTTGTCGCCAGTGGTCGGCGGAAGGTGCACGTGCCCGTCGACCTGGGACCGGACCGCAGCGACGCACGGATGCACGCCAAGACCATAGGATCCTACGCAGTGCCGTAGGGGACCGCAGCGCCACGTCCCAGCACATTAGGGACACTGTTGCTCCTGGGGTATCGGCGAGGACCATTCGCAACCGTCTCCATGAAGCTGGGCTACGGTCCCGCACACCGTTAGGCCGTATTCCGCTCACGCCCCAACATCGTGCAGCCCGCCTCCAGTGGTGTCGCGACAGGCGTGAATGGAGGGACGAATGGAGACGTGTCGTCTTCAGCGATGAGAGTCGCTTCTGCCTTGGTGCCAATGATGGTCGTATGCGTGTTTGGCGCCGTGCAGGTGAGCGCCACAATCAGGACTGCATACGACCGAGGCACACAGGACCAACACCCGGCATCATGGTGTGGGGAGCGATCTCCTACACTGGCCGTACACCACTGGTGATCGTCGAGGGGACACTGAATAGTGCACGGTACATCCAAACCGTCATCGAACCCATCGTCCTACCATTCCTAGACCGGCAAGGGAACTGGCTGTTCCAACAGGACAATGCACGTCCGCATGTATCCCGTGCCACCCAACGTGCTCTAGAAGGTGTAAGTCAACTACCCTGGCCAGCAAGATCTCCGGATCTGTCCCCCATTGAGCATATTTGGGACTGGATGAAGCGTCGTCTCACGCGGTCTGCACGCCCAGCACGAACGCTGGTCCAACTGAGGCGCCAGGTGGAAATGGCATGTCAAGCCGTTCCACAGGACTACATCCAGCATCTCTACGATCGTCTCCATGGGAGAATAGCAGCCTGCATTGCTGCGAAAGGTGGATATACACTGTACTAGTGCCGACATTGTGCATGCTCTGTTGCCTGTGTCTATGTGCCTGTGGTTCTGTCAGTGTGATCATGTGATGTATCTGACCCCAGGAACGTGTCAATAAAGTTTCCCCTTCCTGGGACAATGAATTCACGGTGTTCTTATTTCAATTTCCAGGAGTGTATTATATTGTAAATGAACATTTGTTTATGATCTGTTGACATATTCTGCAGCCGTGAGAACCATTTCACTTGGAATCAGTAGAAGATATATTAGCGTTTTATTTTGCTAAATATTTATTGTGTGTTCTTGTTTCTCTGACTCGCTCTAAATCCAGGAAGATCTCCTTACTATGCACGTATTGGAACGAAAAGTTCACCTAATGTAAATACATCATTTAATTTCGCTATTCTTTCCTATTGTTAGTTTTCTTTTATTCGTAGGACACCTGAAGAACTGGTAATATCAATGAAAGGGATAATCTAGCCGAGACGATGTTAATTGAAGACCTAGGTAGTGTCAAATAAAAAATTTTGAAACAGATTAAAAGTCAGTGTAATAATTACATTGTTTCGTTAAGCACTAAGCCAAGTCAGTTAAACATAATTTATTGATATTTCATTTTAAGTTCAGCAGCTGTAAATTTCTTCCAAGCCGCAGAACTACACATCTAAACGATCATTTTAAAGAATCCTCAAAGAGATATACTCCGAAGAATAAACAGGTAAATAAAATATGACTATATCATGTGACGAGAAAATATTACTTGCGCTATGCACCTTGTATGTGGATCGAGTTGAATTATTAAAAAGACTGTCTCTTATTTATTCCGTCGTATACCTAAACAGACCCATAACTTTCGTTTGTCCCGTCTGCGTGAAAAGCCATTTCTGTGTCCGCGAGCTGCACGCACTGTGAATTCACGCCGTATCAGCCGAGCAATCTCTCACGGTCATCGGGCTGTAGCAGCCTGCTCCCATAATTTACAGCTGCGCGAGCGTAAATATGGAGCGTGGCGGCGAAGCGGAGATGTATGCGATTTGGTACGAGATTACGGCCACAAGTCACACCGGCCGATGTTGCTACAAGCGACTAGCAACGTTTCAGTCATCTTGCGCCAGCCCATTGAGGACACTGTAAGGCGCAGAATGTTGTCTGGGGCATTTCGTAATGACACCCTCAACGTAGTAGGAAACGGGGGGCGATGACGTGTGTATATGTTCTTCGCGAGGGCAAAGATTTTAAATAAATACGAGTGGCATTCGAACTGGCAACTATGCAACAGTACGTATACAAGTTTTCAACAGTTATTAATTTGCTTAGTATCACCTATGGTCAATGGTTACTTGTGTGTCCCATATCCAGTTATACAGACGGGGAAAGGGGGGCCTATAGTCCATCAAGGAATATAAACCACGTATCGTTCCTGGCGACCTCTTGAGAGATGAAGGCTAGATTAGAGGCAAACTGAAATGTTCCCTGGTGTGACCAGGATTCGATTCAACAACCTTCCAGTTGCCATGCAAGGGCTTTTCATCTGTACTAACGGGCCAGACATTTCCTTGGTGATAAAGCTTGTCTCACTTAGACCCCAAACAACAGCAATGTAATCAATTTCATGAAGTTTAACAATGAGATTATGCTACTGTAGCATGTGGCATCAGCCTAGGATGCCAGATAGGTATTCAACCCATTACAAAGAAGGGCCGCACGAATGGTGATATGTTTGTTTGATCTATGGGGGAGCAACAAGGACATGCTGAAAAACCTGAAATGCCATATCGTTGTGCATAGATGCCAACAATCCTGTGAAAGTCTGCTTGCCAGGTTTCAAGATGTGAGTTTTAACAGCAGAATCTAGGAACTTTCTACCACTCCCTAAGTATGAGTCTCGTAGGAACTACGGAAGAGAAGACTGGAATAATTACAGCGCTCATGGAGACGTTTACGGAAACGTTCTTTCCACCCTGCTTTTGCGAATGTAACAGGAATATGTCATACGAGAGAAATTCAATACGTAACGCAATCTATTTTTCCTATAAGCAAATTGGTCTTATTCAGGTTTACATTACACCATATTATTTCCCACTCTTTTGGGTACAAAACCCTTTCTTTAACATAAATTCCATTCAATGCGACGCCCTTACGCTACTTTACATGGAGTGCCTGTATACCAGCACGGTACCACTCTACTGGTCAACGTTGCAGCTAACGTCTTTCTGTATCAATAAACTACCCTTCATCCACGTACTGCATCCGGTGCAGTGCATCCTTCATTTGTCCAGCAGATGGAAGGCGGCAGGTGCGAGATCCGGGCCATAGGGCGGACGGGGTAAGCAGTTCTTCTCGGGTGTGATCACATGGTAGTATACTTAATGTGTCTGAATGCTAACTTGTGTAACTTTTAGATATCACTCTAATCTACATGGAAAAATCTGAGTGTACTCTCAGTCGTGAAATTTTATCCTATTTACGTAGTGGCACTAGAGTTTTCGTGCATCATCCAATACGAAAACCGATTTCACCATTTCCCATAGGGACCAGAGGAGTTTAAAACTGAGTTAAGAAACTTTTTGTTGCACTGCTTCAATATCGACTTTACCGAAAGTCTTAAAGTTAATGTTCTGGGAATTTTTAAATTAATAATAGCATTGTAGATCAATAAAGCACTCCGTCTTCAGGATACGAGTGACCTACCGGGACCATCCGACCGCCGTGTCATCCTCAGTGGAGGATGCTAATAGGAGGGGCGTGGCGTCAGCACACCGCTCTCCCGGTCGTTATGATGGTATTCTTGACCGAAGCCGCTACTATTCGGTCGAGTAGATCCTCAATTGGTGTCACGAGGCTGAGTGCACCCCGAAAAATGGCAACAGCGCATGGCGGCTGGATCGTCAACCATCCAAGTGCCGGCCACGCCCAACAGCGCTTAACTTCGGTGATCTCACGGGATCCGCTGTAGCCACTGCGGCAAGGCCGTTGCCCATTGTAGGTCAATAATGGTTCATAATGTTACTGCATTTTATTGTAGCGCATTACAGTAAAATGTATATACTTCTTTTTTCTGGCGTCTCATAGACTTCTCTTAAATGATCCATAGATTCATGCCACGTGGGGTGGTCGTGCGGTCTGGGGTGCCTCGTCACGGTTCGCGGGCCTGACCCAAACGGAGGTTCCAGTCCTCCTTGGGGCATGGGTGTGTGTGTGTTGTCCTTAGCGTAAGTTAGTTTACGTTAGGTTAAGCAGTGTGTAAGCTTAGGAACCGATGACCTCAGCAGTTTGGTCCCATAGGAATTCAAACACATTTGAACATTTTTAGACTCATGTGTATTATTCAGTGGGAGGAGAGGATGGGAGAGCAGGCTTCTAATATTTTCAGTTTCATGTAATTGTCTAAGTGGGTATGCTTACGCGTCATGCCTCGAAGTGTCACTTTTATATGCGACACATTAACGTAGTTACTTCACAAACAGCTAAGAGTACACTCAGATTTTTCCATGTAGATTACAATGATATCTACAAGTTACACACGTTAGCATACAGATACACTCACTACGTAATCAAAAGTATCTATACAAATCCAAAACTTTCATTTTTCATATGAGGTGCATTGTCCTGCCACCTACCGCCAGGTACTCCACATTAACTACCTCAGTAATCATTAGACATCGTGAGAGAGCAGAATGGAGCGCTCCGCGGAACTCAAGGACTTCGAACTTCGTCAGGAGATTGGGAGTCACTTGTGCCATACGTCTGTACACGAGATTTTCACACACCTAAACATCTCTAGGTCCTCTGTTTCCGATGTGATAGTGAAGTGGAAACATGAAGGGACACGTACAGCACAAAAGCGTACAGGCCGACCTCGTCTGTTGACTGACAGAGACCGCCGACAGCTGAGGAGGGTCGTAAGAGGCAGAAATCTATCAAGACCACGACACAGGAATTCCAAACTGCATCAGGATCCACTGCACGTACTATGACAGTTAGGCGGGAGGTGAGAAAACGGATTTCGTGGCCGAGCGGCTGCTCATAAGCCACACATCATGAAAGTAAATGCCAAACGACGCCTCGCTTGGTGTAAGAAGAGTATACATTGGACGATTGAACAGTGGCAAAACGTGTGGAGTAACGAATCACGGTACACAATGTGGCGATCGGATGGCAGGGTATAGGTAAGGTGAATAACTGGTGAACGTCATCTGCCAGCGTGTGTAATACCAACAGTAAAATTCGGAGTCGGTAGTGTTATGGTGTGTTCGTGTTTTTCATGGAGGGGCTTGCTTCCCACTGCTGAGGAGCAATTCGGGGATGGCGATTGCACCTTTCAACACGATCGAGCAGCCGCTCATAATGCACGGCCTGTGGCAGATTAGTTACACGACAATAACATTGCTGTAATGGACTGGCCTGCAGCGAGTCCTGACCTGAATCCTACGGAGCACCTTTGGTATGTTTTGGAACACCGACTTCGTTCCAGGTCACACCGACTGACATCGATACCTCTCCTCAGTGCAGCACTCCGTCAAGAATGGGCGGCCATTGCCTAAGAAATCTTCCAGCACCTGATAGAACGTATGCCTGCGAGAGTGGAAGCTGCCATCAAGGCTAAGGGTGGGCCAACGCAATGCTGAATTCCAGCATTACCTATGGAGGGTGCCCCAAACATGTAAGTCATTTTTAGACAGGCGTCCGGATACTTTTGATTACGTAGTGTATATCCTAGCAGCAGTTGTATAATTATCGATGAATTTAATTTAGCTTCATGATCTGAAGTTACATTCTCATTTTATTAAGTTCAGAAACTGCAGAACAAAATAAGCACATTGCTGATATGTGATTCATGGTCATATACTGAAAACAAGTTCAGCAAACGTAAATCTGTAACAGCTTTCAGAACCGTTAAGGCCTCTGATAAGTCTCCAGCAGTGGAAGACGAAAATTAGGAAGAGTATTATGCACTGGATCACATCCGTATGTCCATGAATCGAATATTAGCCTACGTTTTATGAGAAAATGATCCAAAATTTGAAAATAACGCCAGATAATATTGACAAAGCTTATCTTCTTTCGTATACCAATATTGTTGACACTGAAAATTTGAATTATAAAATTGTGAGAACAAGTGAGATAATGCCGTTAAATAGTAATATAATTAACGGGAAATTAACTGTGACTACATCTTCTCCAAATTGGAAAAGTAGAATATAAACTAAATGAAATATTTAACAAAATTTCAGATTTGCTCTTAAAATTTTTTTGTCTCATATTCATCACTTCACAGCAAGAATAAGAAATATAAGAAAATGAAGACTTATAAAGCAAAGAAATATAATTATAAATATCTTACAGAATTTGTGGTATGGTCGTAATGAAAGTTTAACATCAACGCAAAGACAAAAGAATTGTAAGCTGTAACTAAAATTCATTTCGTTACATATACTATTGGCAATAATGGTAGAAGACAGTATGAAGAAGCGCTTATTGTATATTCTGCATCTTCATCTACATCATTTGTCGGAAATTCATAGTTAACTGTCTCGGACAGACCTCACTGAATCACTTTGACACCATTTGACTACCGTTTCACTCTGTATCAGCGCATAAGGAGGAAACAAACACCATGCGAACATGATTACTCTTATTTTATTAAAATAGCCATTTTCCCCCATTTTTTGAAAATATTTAGCCTCAACAAAAAAGTCTTGGATTTTTTATTAATTTATTTATTTTGTGATTGACGCCCCAACTCGGATATCATAACCGTGACAGTATCTCCCCTGTTTCGCCATAACACAAAACGACCTCCCTCTCTTCGAACTTTTCGATGTCCTCCGTCAATTATATCCAGGAAAGATAGCACGCCGAACAGCACTGCTCTAGCAGAGCACGATCAAGGGTAGCGTAGGCAGTCTCTTTAGTAGACCTATTGCTATTTCTAAGTGTTATGCCAATAAAAGGTCGTCTTTGTTTTGTCTTCCCCCAACATTATCTATGCAATCGTTCCTATTTAAGATATTCGTAATTGTAATTGTTAACTTTTTTGATTCATCGTGTTACCGATATTAAGGTCTTATCATGTGGATAAGATTACATTTTGCTTGGCTACGTTCTGTTATGTCACCACTTTTTTTGTTGGCCATTAGTGTTCATTTGACATTAATTCGTGTTTTTCATCAGTGTAAGAGCATTAACATTCTTGATAAGTGTTTCGACTAACCATGGCAGAATATTTACACTACGAGCAGATGATTCTTATATGAGGCCATATGTGTAGTAATTGACAGGATGCTGCACGGCTGTGTCAGAATTCGTACTAAGACGAAAGGGAGTAGAATTATCTAACGATTTTAGGTCCTTATCACCGTGTTGCTGAAAGAGGCTCCATACTACTAAAAATTGTTGTGTAAGGTAAACCATAGTTTGCTCAAACGCCTCAGTGAAAAGAAAGCATTCCTTATTCTTTCGAAGAAAGAATAACTCATAGTATCGTATGAAAGGTACTTCATTGAGAGTACACATATCTGTATTGAATAAATGCGTACTGACGTGCGCTGTCTGAAACGTTGTTATGCATCCATACCGGTGGGTTGGAGAATTTATAATTCTGTTTCTCAATTCAGAACGGTATTGTCACCGTGTCCTTTTAGAGAATGCGTCTTCTCCTATACATGACACTTCTTCCTATTTGACTCCACACATTACTTCTGACCGCGAGTACGCTCGGTTCCCGACTGATACACTTGGATCCACAACTGGAACATAGATGACCAAGTTTACTAGGTCACATTCATGTGCTGTACACGTTTTATTACAATGTCCGTGGAGTGTAAACCTGAATGAAGTCCCAGAAAGACTCCACAGACCGACGCTGATAAAATACATGCTACTGCACTGATTGTATGGTACAGGGACGTAAGCGGAGCGCTTAGGGGAACTGCAGAAACAACCTTGAGTGTGGTGTGGTGGTTAGGCAAGAAGGCGAGTCAAAACAGGTAGTAAGTCACAGTGAACGAGTCTACTTCTGCATCTACATCTACACTCCGCAAACCACTTTGTGGTGTTTCACGGAGGGTTTGTTTTCCTGCTCCGGCTGCGAATGATATGTGGGCAAGACCCGTGTCAGCTCGAATCTCTCTAATCCTATCTTCGTGGTCTTTGTGCGAGATATGCGTAGGAGAAAGTAACATATTGGTTGACACTTCTAGTAGAGCGCGCTATCGGAATTTTAACAGTGAACAACAAGGAAGTGTACAGCTTCTCTCTTGCAGCGGCTGCCACTGCAGTTGTATGAGCATCTGCGTGATGCTTTCGTGGTTACTGAATGAACCTGTAACGAAACGTGGTTGCTCTACTTAAAATTGCACCTTACGCGTATTCCTTGGCATCTAGTGTATGTGACTGGTTTCGCTGAATATTATACAATCGTGTATGCTCACAATAACTGATCTTTATGATTTTTTGTGGGCAACACATCACATATTTACATATTAAAGTACAAGAGGCAGCCCCTACTAGAGACGGGAGTCATTGTTGAAACCATATCCACATTTCCTGTATCTTGTTATGGAGGTGGGTCAGTGTTGGGGAGTGGGCAATTGAAGCTGTCTTGCGCCGTCCACTATTACAACCCTCTCCACCCCATACCACACACACACACACACACACACACGCACACAGACACAAACACACCGGCCATTCGTCCCTTTGGACGCCGAGGCCAACGAAAAAGAGAGGCCGCAACGTGTACGTCACACCACATGACACTGCTTGTCTTACGATTGGCTGCAGCCGTCTCTCGCAGGAAGTGAGTAACTATTTCAGACGAGTTTAACAGTTCTTAACAACGCATTTAAATGTATCCATATGATAAAGCCGAGACCTTTGCTGGGTACCTTTTCACTGACATACTGATTTGTCGTGGCCCCTGTACATAGCCAAGCGTCAGCGAAGTATGCTGAACAATGCTGCTAGTGTAACGTTGTGCGGCCCGTATTTCTGGTGCGGCCGGCAAAAGTCTGGAATACGACTGTCTCCAAGCGATTAGTTCGTCATGCGGTGTTCGTAGTTTCCATGATTGGACAACGTACCGCTATGGTGTAAAAGTGCTGCAGACAACAGCCAAAGTGGTTGTGCTATGAAAAGAAGAGGCATCCCAGACTCTTACTTCTTTTTCTCAAGTACGGCAGGTGACAATCACGTTGGTATCCCACTGCTGTCGCAAGAGTCTACAGACATTTCTGTGGCCTGGAATCTCACTGACTGGAGAACAATTGTCTTCAGCGATCAGTCCCACTTCGAATCGAGCGCCGATGATCAACGAAGACGTGTTTGGAGAGGCCCTGAACGGTGCTGGGATACCAACCCGTCTGTCGCCCACAATACAACCTGACAACCGACATTGATGGTCTGGAGTGACATTTCCATTCATAGCAGGACCCATTTGCTGTCATTCGCGGCACTTTCACAGTACAGTGGTACGTCGACGATATTTTACGCTCCGTTTCCTTGTCCTTCCGGGCAAGCAATTCTGGGCATACTTTTCAGCAAGATGATACCCGCCAACACATGGGGAGAATTTCTACTCGTTGCCTGTGTGCTTGCCAAACTCTACCTCGGCCAGCGAGGTCACCGATTTCAACCCAAATGAAGAAGTTGGGATCATTAATGGCATGGTCATCCAATCATCTCTGGATTTTGGCGATACAAAGCACCAATTGAAAGATTTTGGCACGGTACCTCTCAGGAGGATATTCAAAAACTTTATCAATCAATGCCAAACCCAATTACTGCTTGCAGAGGTCGACCGACGCATCATGGATTTGCTCAATATATGCAGGTCTTTCTCCTTGATAACTCATCCAAAATTACTCAAATTATAATCATATGTTTGTCTATAAATGTACCGAACATCTACCGATTACACTCCCCTTCGTGGTGCGTCGTTTTTTTTCTTATCTGACAGTGCATTACGTGTGTAACGGTTTTTTCCTTTATTCTTATGAAGAGCTATAGGTTCCGTGGAAGCTGCAACTTTTGGTCAATATATTAGTCGTTATTCGCCTCTGCCGGTCTAACCTGAGATACGAAGTCAGATACTTCAAATGTTTCATGCATGGTTAAATAATGTAGTTACTGTATATTAGCGGATATGGCTCCTGGATTCGACTACAAATTCATGGTACATACCAGATCGTATGTGATGTTGGTGAATGAAGACCTAACCTGTCAGGATAAATTAAACACCATGGATAGGTTGTACACTACATTCCAGAGGACTGACTCTGATTAGTTGTATTACGTCATTATGGCATCAGGGAGATGATGCAAGCGAAGGTGGTAACCCTAACGTCGGTAGATTACATTATTACTTTATCCTGAGTCACTTGCAGTGCCTCCACCCCCATCAGATGGTAAGCTATTAGACAATCCTCCTCAGTGCTCTTTATTTAACAAATGTTAACTTCCATGCCTTGCTAACTGAGCTGTGTCTCTCTGATTGGCCTTCGACCTCTATTCTGAGCGGGTTATCGTCAGCTCAAACCCCGCAGTCACGCTCATTTCAAGGGTATCCGGCTGAGACCGCAGTGGACCTTCCGGTAACTATCTACAGGACGCAGAAGATAGTAACAGGGGTCACTCCACACATGCATCACGTGCTGCATCTGCCACAACTTCGACTGCCAATAGAAAAATTGTAACCTTTTGCAGCGCTAGTGTTTCCTACCTTGGTGGAGTCGGCAAGAGTCAGTTCCATATTCGACAGCCAGCGACTGATGAAGGCCTGCCGTCACAGTTCAGACACCACCTCGGATCGGACGTCACCTTCGCCACCCAGACGGCTGCGCTTTCGCGACCTGTTCTCCGAGCAGTGGTGTTCTGCGCGGTGGACAAGTAGTGCTGCAGCTTGTGTAGAAATGTATGAATTTGAATGTGTACTTTGGGTTGAAGATAAATTTTTCTTTGATAAAGAGTCCTTAATATATGCTCTTCACCTATCTGTTTTCGTTTCCGTGGAGAACAATCATTTTTCGCCAACTTTTCCTTCACATTATTGAGAAAAATTTACTATCTTTTGTACTGCGTGAAAAACAGCAGACTGATTGTGTTCCAAGTTTACTTGTTCAAATTGAGAAAATTTTATTACGTCTACTTGTGACATTATGAAAGCATGCCGAGTGAAGAATACTTCAGTTGATATTTAAAAGATTTTCATGTGACTGTTAGAGGTACTGCTTTAGTGACAGTGTTTCGTCATGGCAACTGCTGACGAGCCACTGGATAATAATAATGAGCGTATGCGGCACTGGTGGCCGGGAGACCCCTCGCTTGGCAGTTCGGCCGCCGCTCCACAAGTTCTTTAACGCCACTACGGCGACTTGCAAGTGAATGAGGATGAAATGATGATGAAAGACACACAACACCCAGTCATATCGAGGCAGAGAAAATACCTAACCCCGCCGGGAATCAAACCTGGGACTCGGTGCGCGGGAAGCGAGAACGCTACCGCAAAACCACGAGCCGCGGCAGCCAGCGGATATTGCGCACCCAGTCATTCTTCTGCTGCAGCGTATGCTTCTGTGCTTCTGGAGAAGCTCGCAATGCTCCCGCAGACATCGCCCGAATTTGCAAGACGCCTGGACCAAATTCACTCCTCAACTTTCGCTCGCAGCCATTGCCGTTCTGTGAGTTCGATCCCCAAAGTGGAACCTTGGTTCTGATACACAGCACCGCGCGGGATTAGCCGAGCGGCCTATGTCACTGCAGTCATGGACTGTGCGCCTGGTCCCGGCGGAGGTTCGAGTCCTCCCTCGGGCATGGGTGTGTATTGGTCCTTAGGATAATTTATGTTAAGTAGTGTGTAAGCTTGAAACGCGTACGTTTCGTATGTATTCAGTACCAGCGATGGCGAGCCATGAGAGAATCTCTGACCAGAGAGTTATTTATCGTTGCTAGTCTGCGCTTGACCGCGCGAGAGTTTAGTTGCTAGTTGCACTCAGTCGGATACAGTTGGAGACTAGTAGAGCGTGGGAGTTCGAGACTAGTAGTTGTAGCGAGTGGACGGTTGTACTGAGCGGGCGTCGACATGCATCGGCGGCATGCTCTCCCTCCATTTCTGGTCACGATTCAGGACGAGGTATTTTATTATAGAAGGTAATGAAGCAGCATTGCGCCAGCTAATAATGTATGGTAATTGTAAATAATTTGTTCAAGAAATGCCCCAATAATAATTTCGTTTTCAAAGAAATCGTTTTTAAGAAAAGAATCATTACAATTGAAACAATATTTCCTATGCTTTTCCTCACTGAATCAATTTATCAGAATAAATATTGCACAGGGCCTAAGGTCAGCGCAGCTGGCCATATAAAATTTATCAGGTTTACCTTAACGTTAATTTTGTGGGGACTTAACATTTTTGCACATTTTTATTATCATTGAGTTTTATTACTGTGGGAAGCTAACATTTGGCACTATTTGCAATTTAATTCCTTTCTTTTCATTTTCATATTTTTGTGGGAATGTTACACTCAGCACGATGTCTATTCACATTTAAATATTTTCTTTTATTTTCACGGGAAGGTTACACTTTGGCTTTATTCTCATTAACATTGAAATATTTAACATTAATTTCTGCGGGGAAGTTACACTTGGCGACATCCGGTCCAGGATCGTATTTCTTTGAGAAACTTCTGAAAAGTAGCCAGATATCTGCTCTTATTTACTTAATATAATTAGCATTTGGCGCAACGCTTTTACTAATTTTGTGATTTTCTTCCATAGATCATCGGCAATTCGTTGCTCTCTGTTGTATTTTTGTTTGTTGGTTTTTGCATTGTGCTTATTTCATTTGTGAATAATTGTGACTATCGTAAAAATGCCGCGAAAGACTGTGAATAATGCATCGCGAAGTATAATGAGTGAAATAACCGAATTAAACAACTTGACCGATAGTAATTGTGACACGCAATGTAATGATGACAATCCTCCGTTTATTGACAATCAATATGTACCGACCACCAATGTTGATTTTGATCGTAGTGATGAACAGACGAATTCAACTGTGTCCTCTGTTAATCTGACGACAACTGATGACGCGGAGCGCTCTATTGTAATGAGCGCTGCCCACCTTAACACAACCGGTTTCCAAAATTCACGTGACGAACAGACAAATTTGTCTAATGAAACCGAACAGTGTAATCAGAATGCGTCGGATTTATTTAATTCCGATTTAGTGAATAACAGTGCACGTCCGATTAGCAAACATTTTCAAGAATCACAGAATGACCAAATGGTCACACAAAACGCGACAATTGCAGATACACCATCAAACAGTACAGAGAATAGAGTTGCTAATTTTGGCTCGGATCAAATTACAGCAATGTTAATACAAATTATTGAACATAATAAAAAACAAGACAACAATCTGAAACAACTCAGTGAAGATTTCAAACAACAACTTAATGAAAATTCCAAACAACAGAGTGAAAAACAAGACAACCTTAGTAAAAAATTAGACAACAATTCGAAACAACTTACAGAAGATCTCAAACAACAGCTTAATGAAAATAACGAAAATCTCAAACAACAACTTAATGAAAAATTAGACAACAATTCCAAACAGTTAAATGAAAAATTAGACAACAATTCCAGACAGCTTAGTGAACAGATTAGAGCCGTTGCTGCGCAGTGTCATGATACTAAGGAACAATTACTTGAGGAAATTGAGACTTGTGCTAGGAAAAGTAGTGAAGAAATTAGATCTGTTGCGCAAGAGCTAAGGGATATGCAAACAGCTGCAACAGAATCACTCAGAGACGAAATTAGTACAGTCGGTAAACAATGATCTGAAAAGGCTACACAATTACGCGACGAGTTTAAATTAATGACAACAGAACTTTCGCGCGCAATGGATGCAAAGATAGACGCGAAATTCGACCAACAGAACACACAAATTGACGAACGTTTTAATCAACACCTACAAAACAGTGATACGCGTTTCCGCAAATTTATACTGGATCAGAATAACGTAAAACGACAAGTAATGGAAACAATCACAGCACAGAGACAAGAAGACAAACGTAAATTGTTCGCGAAAGCAAAAACATACGTAGACAACAATATTGCTACAGTGTCCGACGAAATTAATACCATCAAACAGTTGAACACAGAATTACGTGATGAAATTTCTGATCTTAAATCAAAAACAGATACACACACAGTAGATATTCAGACAGTTACAGACAGACTCGAACAAATAGAACTAACACAGGATTCCGATGACATCAAAGCTGACGTTAAAAAACTGAACGAAACCACACGTAAAATGCAAAAATAGATTAATGCCTCTGACACTAAAACCGATGATCGGGTAAAAATACTGACTGAAAAATATGATGAATTGGCCAGTCGTATTGATGTTATCGAAAGTAATAATGACAACAAATCAGACGATACTGCACCGATTTCGTTTAACCAAACACCTGAATTCCAAAATTTACAGCAGACAATCAATGAGATCGATTCGTCTAATAATACATTGGGTAGAAAATTGTCAAGTTTACAGCAAGAGGTAACGGAGATAAAAAATATTTCAGTTAATAACACATCACAGCAGACGCCACTTTGCGAACATTTTTCAGACTCACGCAGCGCGTATAATTTAGGTAATCTACAGAGAGTACGTGAGTTAGATTCAGAACAGCCACAGTCAAACAGATTCCCATACAATCCTGAACCTGTTCCGTCATACAGAGATGATAATTTTGATTACAAACATTTTCTGTCGGTGAGAAAATTTAAAGTGTTTAAAAATGACAGAACACAGATTCACCCACTGGACTGGATACAACAATTAAGCTTTGCTTTTCCGCCGACTTGGCCCGTAACGCATAAACTTGAGTTTATTTGCAGTTTCTTGGAAGGCGAACCGGCAACTCGTATGAGACCGATCGCGAGGCAATGCTATTCGGTAGAAGAGTTTCAGAATGCTTTTCTGTCAGCGTATTGGTCGAAGACGACACAGCGTGGAATTAAGGACCAACTAATTAGTTTGCCGAATTATGAGAACTCAAATTATTCCACTGTCACGCAATTTTTTGAGCACATGGTCCAACAAAACCAGTACCTAAGTGAACCTTATAGAGAATCTGCACTTATTCAACTATGTATCTGTAAATTGCCGCGATCATTAAGAGTGTCACTTTTAACGGGTCAGCAAAAAGAAAATATTTCTGCATTCAGGGATTGTTGCAGCTTTTAGAAGTGCAGCAATCAGATTATTCCTTCGTGAACAAAAATGTTTCATATAACAACCAAGGCCAACAAACTTACAGTAATTACGATCAACCACGCAATTTCAATAGCAAAGCTAATAGACGCTTTAGGAACGACAACCACCAGAACTTTAGTAGCAGACAAAATTTTGATTATCAGTATCGACAAAATTATCAGCAGGAACAGGAACCACATTTTAGTAGCAATAGAGGTTTTTCACAACAACAGCAACAAAACCAGCCGGTTAGCATACCTAACCAACAATGTAATGCACAAGGTCAACCTAACTTTAATGTTTCGCCTCGTGGACGTATAGTCCCTGGTACAACAAATAGTAACGCACGGCAGCAAAGGAACAACTACGTAAACACAGTATTTCAATTCCTATCGCAATGCACCGTATAGGAATGACTATTACGACAGACGTAAAAATAATGAGGACAATTTTCAGCGTACGTTTAATAACAGTCGGTCTTACCAGCAGCAAAATGATCAGCAACAACATATTCTCATGAATGAACCTGACAGTAGGTATCATCCAGAGCGTAATACGTCTGGAAGAAATAATAGAACAGTTAAAATAGTCGAAATGACACAACATCCTCCAGAAAATAATAACACGTCAGATGGAATCTGACTAGATACTGTACAGGTCGCATCTTCCAATAACACAAGCACTACTTTTGACACGCAGAATGTTGTTCACGAAAATGTTATTACTTTTGACGACATCAGAGACACTCTTTTACAGGAAAGACCCGTTGTTCTAAAAACTATTTCACACCATGTCATCGAAATAAAAATTGGTTCATCGAAATTTTCAGCAGTAATCGATTCCGGATCACCTATGTCAGTAATAAACGAGTGTAACAAAGAGAATACCTATCCTACATTACCATTAGGCAAAACGAAAGTGAAAGGAGCAGTGTCGAGTAAAGGAGTAGATGTTAAATTACAGACACGTTTATCATTTTGTATTGCAGGTCACACATTTCACTCAAATTTTTGGATTGTTCCTTTGTTGACAACAGACGTTATTTTAGGTACTAATTTTCTGGTACCACACGACGCAGTTATTGATTTTCAAAATTCCTATTTAATGTTGAAGGATGAAAATGTACAATTGGCTTTAGAATATCAGCACTCTCTATCTGCGGAAGAACAAACAATTAATTGTACAGAGGTCATTTCCGTATCACGTGACATAGATTGTAATTCCACATTGTTCACAGATACGTACGTACATAACTATAATACTCCAGACGAAGCTGACTACGACGTAATGCAGATGATTTTTGACAAAGTTAAACAAAGCAGTGCAAATACAGACGACGAACGGACGCAACTACACAAAATTCTTTTACAGCAATCTCCAGTTTTCGACAACATTCCTGATTTTATGTGTGAATTTCAAGTCAAACAGCACGACACATTTAAAGCCAAGCATTATCCCATTCCGTATATTCATAGAGAACAGGTTAAGAAAGAATTGCAGGGTATGCTTGACCAAGGAATTATTGAACCAGCAGTTAGTCCGTACATAAACCCGCTACATATTGTTAAGAAAAAGTTGGCTCACTTCGCCTCGTACTTGATTCACGTCACATCAATGACATTATTACTAATGAAACCGATCGACCACAGACACTAGAAGAACTTCTACGAAAATTTCATGGTACTGCTATTTATTCTACATTACGTCTGAAATCGGGATTTTGGCAAATTCAGCTTCATCCGAATTGCAGAAAGTACACAGCTTTTCTCTGTTTTGGTGACTGTTATCAATTTTGTAAATTACCGTTCGGCTTAACAATTTCTTCTGCTGCTTTTATTCGCGGTTTGAACACAATACTTCCGACAGAACTTAAAGACAGAATCACGACGTACGTAGATGACATTCTTATTGCAGAAGCTACCTGGTCTGAACACAATATGATTCTTGAACGACTGTTGCATACTTTACATGAGCAAGGACTCACAATTAATCTCAGTAAATTGCACTTTGGTAAATCTTCTATAAAATTTCTTGGACACGTAATTTCAGCAGAAGGCATTGCACCTGACCCGGAAAAACTTCAAGCTCTACGTGACATTACTGTTCCTACAACGAAAAAGCAACTACGCAGTTTTTTGGGATTAATTAACTTTTTTCGTAAATTTATTCATCACTCTGCTTTAGACACAACTAGATTATGACAATTGACTGGTAAAAACACTATTTGGTCCTGAGATAAGCAAGCACACTCTGAATTTGTGAACCTGAAACATGCTTTGTTGAATGCACCGCTTCCATCGCACCCAGATCTTACCAGAAATTTTTCCATTGCCACCGACAGTTCCAACACCGCTCTAGGCGTACATATTTTTCAGGAAATTGAAGAAGATGGTTGTACAGTAATTAAAAACATAGCATTTGCAAGTCTCATTCTGTCACCTGCTGAACGAAATTATTCCGTTACAGAACTGGAAACATTATGTGTTGTTTGGGCTTTTACGAGATTTCGACACTTTCTTTATGGCAGACATACCACCGTCTACACAGACCATAGAGCGATACAAATTTTACTTTCAGCTAAATTCACACACGATAAATTAAGTAGATGGAAACTTTATTTACAGGGATTTAATTTCACAATTGTTCACATTCCCGGCACACAAAATGTTATAGCAGACGCACTAACTCGTTCTCTCAGCAACAATCAGCAAGACGTCGCAACTAACTTCTGCAAAGCAAATTTCAGCGTCATGTACATTCAGCAAGTTGCATATGAAAATTTTATTTCGTCGTCATTACAGGACATAGCAAAGGAGCAAAATAAAGACAACGTGTGGAAAGAAATTAAACACCTTTGGCAAGATAAGAATAATGTTACGATTAGAAACCATTACACTGTAAGTAATGACATTCTGTTTCGCCGCTTATACCCTGACAGCAACAATTGGCTATTATGCATTCTTGATGAACTTGTTAACAAATTAATCTGGTATACTCATTTAAGTTACGCACATTACGGAGCTAGAAAATGTTTTCTTATACTGAGACAGAACTGTTATTTTACGAACATGGAGAAACGTATTCGACGAGTTTTAGAGTCATGTAAAATCTGCCAGAAAGCTAAGTCAGACACAACTTCACATATTCCTCCATTAAATCCCATTGTACCTGTTAAATTAAGACATATGGCCGCTGTAGATATTTTTGGCCCGATTCCCAGAACTAATAGAGGTTATTGCTACATCTTTGTTGCTGTTGAACTCATTTCAAAATTTGTTACCTTCACTCCGTTACGCAACGCTACTGCTAAAACTGTTTCGAAAGCATTTGTAAAACATTTTTTATTTCATGTAGGGCATGTGTTGAAAGTAATTTCCGACAATGGACCACAGTTTCGATCTGCTATATGGACACGTATGTTACGAGCTAGAAACATTTCTCCGATCTATATATCCAGGTCCCATGCTTCTTCGAACCCTTGTGAACGCTTAATGAAAGAAATTGGTAAACTGTGTAGAATATACTGCCATAAAAAACATATTGATTGGGACACACACATACACTCATTCCAAGATGTAATTAATTCCATACCTAATGAATCCACTATGCTATCTCCGTCTGTTATACTGAAAAATGTTGAACCACATAACAAAATTAAAGAATTAGTAAACATTCCTACATCTCGTCGACTACGACACCATGAAATAATTGACATTGCGCTGAACAACATCAAACGTGCCGCAGAGCGCCGGAGAAGACAACAAAAACAGGTTCGTATACGCCGTGACTTTCACATTGGACAGAAGATATTAGTACGTACACACTATTTATCCAGCAGAATAAAAGGTAAGTGCAGTAAATTTGAACTTCAATATGCAGGTCCATATCGGATTCGCAGCATTCCTCACCCCAATGTAGTACTCGTCCGCCGGCCGGAGTGGCCGAGCGGTTAAAAGCGCTACAGTCTGGAACCGCACGACCGCTACGGTCGCAGGTTCGAATCCTGCCTCGGGCATGGATGTGTGTGATGTCCTTAGGTTAGTTAGGTTTAAGTAGTTCTAAGTTCTAGGGGACTTATGACCACAGCAGTTGAGTCCCATAGTGCTCAGAGCCATTTGAACCATTTTTAGTACTCGTCCAAACTCTGAGAACCAGAAAAAGTAAAGGCAACCACCATGTCTCCAGTATTAAACCCTTTATTGAATGAAGACACTTTATGATTTAACATGCTATGATACAATTTACTAATTTTTATGATCACTTATGCAATTATATTCACATGAACACTTACTGATGGTAATCGTATTTTTTCTTGGCAAGTGCCCGGCAAGGTAAGGTTAGCAGGTCGCTCTTCTTGTCGTTACACATCAGACCGTGCATATTTTTCCAGATGAATTTACACACTTATGACTATTTCTGCAATTATTTTTATGTGACTGCTTATTGATGATTATCATATTTTTCTTGGCAAGTGCCCGGCAAGGTAAGGTTAGCAGGTCGCTCTTCTTGCCGTTACATATCAGATTGTGCACATTTTTTTTCAGAGAAACTTACGTATCTTATGAATAATTATGCAACTTTATCTAGTGACATATTAATTTTATTAAATTCTCTCTCCATTAAAGTCTTTAATTCTCGCCTCTACTAGCTACACAACATACAAGGTGAACTTAAAGAAGGTTACAATTCTTGTCATCATATTTTTTTATGTATGTACGATTGTTTTCATATTTTGTTTATATGCACTGTGAAATAATTAAGATAAAAAACACACCAGTTGACTTTGACATTTTTGCCCATGATATCTCAACATCGTGACTGTTTTACATTTTTTGCTGCTGCATTGTGATATTCTGTGTACATTTTTGCATTTGAACACTGTCTATTTTTTTTCATATCACGTTTTCTGTCATGGTATGCTGTATGCTTAATTATGTTATCATAAACCACTCATTATTTAGTGAGTATGTGACGTAAATGCAAGACATTAATCTTTGTTCAGCAATTTCAGAAAGAAATGATGCGTAAAAGAAACAAATTAAACAGAAATGGAAATTTCATCTTCGGAATGAACGAAAGAAGATGCAAACCTCGTGATAAAGAGTAAATGGATCTGGATTGACAAGCATTAACATGATTTTACTGTACACATCGTAGAATAGCAGTCTTAACTAATTTTTTCTTTCAGGATACAAGGCGATTGATGCGGGCTGTCAGACAGAACTGCACATCTTGGTTTTAGTGATGAAATATGCTAGAGATAAGGAATAGTTATGTAATGAGTAATGAAGTGATCTTTTTTGCTTATGATATTGTATGCTGATGAATTATGATGAAGAATATGCTACTATGGATAATGAAGTTTTTCTTTACAGGTGATGATAATAATGGAGTTATGATAATGAAGTAATGGATAATAAAGCTTTTTTCTTTACAGATGAGGATATTGTTGAAGTTATGTATATATGCTATGTAGTTTTTAAGTATTTTTTGCAGTTTGCTTTGACAGCAGGTGTTATATTGCATAGTATAATGACAGAAGGTTTTGGAAAGGACAGCTATGGAACACATTTTTATACACATTTCACTACCTGTTAATTCGAAGTTCACTACTTTTCAGCATAAAATGCATTGCTTCTTTCAGCTTAATAATCCATTTTTTATATATTTTTGCAGGAGAAATTATTTATGAGATTAATGTGCTATAAGCAGTTATTCATTAAATCTATATTATTTATGAATGTGATTACATATACTCTACTTGTTTCATAATCTTGCAACAGCTGACTCAAGACGAATGACGTTACACATTTTCATTTACAGCAACAACCCAGAAGCAAATTTTTTTCCCTTGCTTTCCCCAATAATTACCCAAAGCAATGTATTGCTAACAAAAAAATGTATTACCAGTCCCAAATAATGATACCAGTTTAAGAGAGTTCTGAGTAATGCTGATCTGCTATGAATAATATGTCACTTGAGTAATGAATGCTACTGATTACGGTATTTAAATGACCAATGATTAATAATGCTTTGTAACTAGGAAATGAAGGCTACTAATTATGCTTTGTAACAAGGAAATGTATGCTACTAATTATGCTTTGCAACCGGGAAACGAATGCTACTGATTACTGTATTGAGATGATTACTGTATTTAAATGACCAATGATTAACAATGCTTTGTAACTAGGAAATGAATGCTACTAATTATGCTTTGTAACAAGGAAATGAATGCTACTGATTATGCTTTGTACCTGGGAAGAGAATGCTACTGAATACTGTATTGAGATGATTACTGTATTTAAATGACCAATGATTAATAATGCTTTGTAACTAGGCAATGAATGCTACTAATTAAGCTTTGTAACAAGGAAATGAATGCTACTGATTATGCTTTGTAACTGGGAAATGAACGCTACTGATTACGGTATTGAAATGAACAATGACAATGTTGTCTGTAAATCAATTAATGAACATTTTTCTGTAATACTACATACATGGTACAGAAATGTTCAATAACTGGGCTATGAAAGCCGCAAACTACTAATGTAATTCCCAATGAAGACTAGTATGTGACTTAATGTCCTTCACTTTCTGACCTAACTACCCTGAATAACTGCAATATCCATTTGTCCTGTATATCCGCTTGATCATGGAGCACTATATTTGGTTTTGCACTAATTCTACGTTGGTAAGCCTTGTAAAAGCGTGATGTTGACACGACATGCTGTCCACCACCGTGAGCGATGGAGACGTTATTATGGTCCCACTGTTTGGTGTACCTGATGTACTGACAAAGTGATAACATGGAATATTAATACGACATTTCAGTGTCTTGGCTACGCTGATAAACACTTGTAGGAAAAGAACTTCAGATTGTCTCACTTCGTGTTGTACTTCTGTGGAAAGATATGGACTTTCAGTGCAGCTGCGTGCAACCTAAAGTGCTACAACCATGATGCAATCCTTCCCTTTCCTATCCTAATTCTTGTAACATAGTGAAAATCATTTTTGCTAACATGATATATACTCATGGCCTATACATTTCTTTTTCGAACTGCAGTGCATGTGCACTTATGTTACTTGTCAACATGATTTTTTTGCCATTGTGTTTATTTCTTGTGAAAATGCTAAAGAGTTTTTCAGTGCATGTGCACTTTTGTCATTTTATAACATGATTACTACTCATTGTATGTACATTTTGATTTGCTGATATGTTCTGAACTGCAGTGCATGTGCACTTATGTCACTTGTCAACATGATTTTTTGCCATTATGTTTATTTGTTGTGAAAATGCTGCACTTATGTCATTTGTTAACATGTTTTGTACTCACATTTCGTCATTGCCTAATATGTTTTGTACTTGGTGCACATGCACCATATTTACTTCATGTTCTATATCTGTATATATGCTGTAATTGTAAAGTTAATTAATTCTGAAAAAAATTGTTGCTCATGGCAAGTCCAAATGACTCACCATCGCTGCCAAATTTTTACCCCCCCAGTGGAGGGTTATGAAACGCGTACGTTTCATATGTATTCAGTACCAGCGATGGCGAGCCATGAGAGAATCTCTGACCAGAGAGTTATTTATCGTTGCTAGTCTGCGCTTGACCGCGCGAGAGTTTAGTTGCTAGTTGCACTCAGTCGGATACAGTTGGAGACTAGTAGAGCGTGGGAGTTCGAGACTAGTAGTTGTAGCGAGTGGACGGTTGTACTGAGCGGGCGTCGAGATGCATCGGCGGCGTGCTCTCCCTCCATTTCTGGTCACGATTCAGGACGAGGTATTTTGTTATAGAAGGTAATGAAGCAGCATTGCGCCAGCTAATAATGTATGGTAATTGTAATTAATTTGTTCAAGAAATGCCCCAATAATAATTTCGTTTTCAAAGCAATCGTTTTTAAGAAAAGAATCATTACAATTGAAACAATATTTCCTATGCTTTTCCTCCCTGAATCAATTTATCAAATTAAATATTGCACAGGGCCTAAGGTCAGCGCAGCTGGCCATATAAAATTTATCAGGTTTACCTTAACGTTAATTTTGTGGGGACTTAACATTTTTGCACATTTTTATTATCATTGAGTTTTATTACTGTGGGAAGCTAACATTTGGCACTATTTGCAATTTAATTCCATTCTTTTCATTTTCATATTTTTGTGGGAAAGTTACACTCAGCATGGTGTCTATTCACATTTAAATATTTTATTTTATTTTCACGGGAAGGTTACAATTTGGCTTTATTCTCATTAACATTGAAATATTTAACATTAATTTCTGCGGGGAAGTTACAAGCTTAGCGACTGATAACCGCCGGCCGGAGTGGCCGTGCCGTTCTGGGCGCTGCAGTCTGGAGCCGAGTGACCGCTATGGTCGCAGGTTCGAATCCTGCCTCGGGCATGAATGTGTGTGATGTCCGTAGGTTAGTTAGGTTTAATTAGTTCTAAGTTCTAGGCGACTGATGACCTCAGAAGTTAAGTCGCATAGTGCTCAGAGTCATTTGAACCATTTGACTGATAACCTTAGCAGGCAAGTCCCATAGGATTTCACACACACAGCACGGATGAAGGAACATTTCCTCGAGCACAGAATAACAGGTGATACGCACATCACACCTGTGTCTTGGTAAATTTCAGCCCCTCCATCTATTAGTTAATCCGTCGACTACATTCAAAGACTTACCCAAACACGCTTTCCCGTGCAATGAAGAAATCCAGCCTATCGGACTATTTTGACTCTCAGTTTCAAGTGATAGCCGTGCCTGATGTTCTTTCGTCGTCACAAACTGCCCAATGAGTCTTATCGGAAGTGGACCGCGCGTCTGCAGGTGCTATCACGTGACTGTCACTTCCAGTGCGCAAACGCTCATTCCATACATTACTATGCCTTTTCAATGGCGCTAGTAATCACCGGAGAAGGCTCTCCACCAGCACCTTCTCAAACTAAAATATCCTTTCCTAGGGTCATAATTCGGGCATTTCAGCGATCCCTGTACTCATCAGTGACTATGCAGGATGCAGCATTGCTATTGACCTCCCAACTCTCTCGGAGGCATCCCTGGGGACGTCCAGTAGGGTGGACGCTATCTACGTTAAGTGCCCTCAGGCAATCAATGTTTCATTATCCACCAACTGCAACAGTATCGTTTCCAGCCACAAAACGAGGTTATGCCACTCATCCCATCCCATATCAGTCGATTGGGCTGTCCCAGATGCTCCCACATACAATGTTCGTGGTGGGGAGGTCTCAGCACCAGATTTCCACTTTGTCCACTCCATTCTTCCGCACTCGAACAGGTCCATGTCTCTCCCAGTATTGTTAACCGATATCACGATCGAACTAATTGGAACTGGCTCTTTTGCCACTATCAATTAATGGCAGACCTCTACACTGATTCGACACTCCACTCTGTAGGTTATATACGACCTCATTTCTGTCCCAGGCACCTTCTCTACCTGCAACCAGCATGGTGCGACATTGATCACAGGCCATGTTGTTGTAGTTAGTGCTCCTGGAACTTGCAGTCTTCTTGGTCTTGACCTCTTCAACGCCCTACTATTTCGAATCCATTGTGAGACAGGTGGAAACCTGCTCCTGACATGTTTTCCAAGCATCCTGCTGTTTTCTCTGCTCCCTCACCAGGAGTACAGCCTTTTGAGGAACAAGCTGAAGCAGGAATGTCAACGTCTGCAGGATGACAGCATGCTTACAGCTGTATCCAACAGTCGTTGGGCTACTCCAATCGTTATCGTCGAAAAACCCAAAGGGGCATTAAGCTTGTTTAGAAATCTTAGTGCATATGGAAGAGATCTTGTCGAAAATAGGCAGTGGCAAAGTGTTTGCCAATATTTATCTTCATTATGTTTGTCTCCAGCTTCCTTTGGATGCAGCCTCCTGACCTCTTCCAGTACAACTACCCTCGATTTGGCTCAGAAAGTGCTCTGCAAATATGTCAACCATACGTTGAACTCTTACTGCATGAGATTCTGGGAAGTGCTAAGTACCTCGTCGACGCCACGTGGAGTGGCTGTGCGATTTGAGGCGCTATATCACGGATTACGCGGCCCCTGCCGCCGGAGGTTCGAGTCCTCCCTCGAGCATGTGTGTGTGTGGTGTTCTCAGCATAAGTTAGTTTCAGTTTAAGTAGTGTGAAGGTATAGGTACCGATGACCTCAGAAGTATGGTCCATTAGGTATTCACACACATTTGAATTTGAACCTGGTCGACACATTAGTATCTGGGGCATCTGTAGACGAACCAGCAAATAATCTTGACATCTCCTCCTCAGTATTTCATCGTTCAGGGTTCTCGTCTGACAAAAATAAGTGTGACCTTCTAGTGCCGCAAGTGGAATATCTAGGACATGTGCCCATTGCTTCAGGCATCGCGCCTATCCCTCGAGATGTGTAAGTGATCCAAAATTTACCTGTACATCTGGAACAATTCAAATTGAAGGAATTGTGGGAGCACATGAAGTACTAACAGAATTCTATCTCACATTGGGCGGCCAATGAGGAGCTCTTATGTCACATGCTTCATAAAAAAATTCAGAGACAGTAGTCATCACAATGCGACAGGGTGTTCTGGACACTAAAACAGGCTCTTCTCCAGCCCATGTGCTTGCTGACTTATGATCCCACCGTACCTCTCACCCTGGTGGAAGATTCATCCAGTTATGTGGTAGGCGCGTCTTTTCTCATGTCGTGATTGATGTGGGATGCATAACTGCTTTTGTGCTGAAGATTCTCAACGCAGCCCAACGAAATTATAGCCAGTTCGAAAAGGAAGCTTAGCTGTCATCTTCAGCACCAGGAAATTTCATGACTGTGTCTGTGGCAGGTCGTCCGCTTTCCTCATAGATCATAAGTCTCTACTGCCTCTCCTCAAATCATTGACACTGATCCACACCAAGGCGGAACACTACATGCGATGCTGCGCTCTCTTTATTTCCAGTTACACTTAACAGATCCAGTTTTGACACACCAAACAGCATGCTAAAGATAACCTACTTTCCAGGTTACATGGGGGCAAGATATGATGTTTGACACTGAGTCTGATGTGTGTTTACATCTGCACTACAACGCAGGATCTGCCATCACACTGCTTCCTTTGATGTGGACGTCATCCGATAGCACACGTCTAGTGACCCCACTTTCTATGACATGTTGTGGCATTTGCAGCAGGTCTGGCTGACCAGCATTGGCACAACCAGATTTACAAGCATTATGGGAACGTCGACATGAGATGTCCTCATGGGTTGGTGTCACTCTGGTACAGGTCGACAACTGTCGCACTCAGATGATCATTCCTTGGCGCTCCACACTGTGTCCTCCAGTTGCTGCACGAAGGCCACTGCTGCAGTCGTCCGCACGAAGCGATTGGCCAGGCTGCTGGGACATGGACGCCACCATCCCATATGTGGTTACAGCCTGTCTAACCAATCAAGCTGCTTCGACACGCCGGTAGTTTCCTTACCCAGAATCATCTGCCTCTGAGTAGAGTCTCCGCCTTGACATTGCTCGGCCCTTTCTCAATTCCTCATGGCTCATTGCTGTGGATGTTCGCACGATGTTTCTGTTTATCTCCAATATAAAGTGCTAGCCAGTTAGTGTGTGACAATCCCAGCAGTAGGTCTACCAATGCAGAAAAAGCCGACGTACTCATGGGGTATGGAGAGTGTGGGCAGAACATTCTTGTACGGTGTATGTCGCAAGATATGCCAATAGACGTCATCCATCTCAGCATTTATTTATCATCCTCTTCACTCAATTACGTGAAAGTGGTATTGTAACACCTAGACAAGATAACAGGAAGAAACAAGTGCGGAAAGAAGAGGGAAACATTCTTGTTGCTGTTGTAGTTGACCTGCACGTTAGCTCTAGTGCAATCGTACATGGATGTGGAATGAGTCTGACAATTAAGTTCTGACGTAAGTTCCACCCTGCCACATTTTTCTCCATAAAAAGCTGCATGGAAATGGTTATGAGTGCGCATGGGCATTACGACAATATACGCCACATGTTTAGTGATGTATCTTGTGTAGTGATAAAGCCACATTTACCAATCATGGACAGATAAACCACTGAAACATGTACTATTGGTCTGTTGACAATCCCAATTCGGTGCGTCAGGTGGAACGTCTAGTGTAAATGTGCTGTGTGGGTAGTGAACCATCAGCTCATAGGCCCATATTTCACAAATGGAACACTGGACGTTCACAAGCATCGCAGCTAATAGTCCATCTTCCATGGATGCTAGAAGACGTTTTCTGCAGACTATGAGGAAACTACAATACCAACATGATGACTGATCAGCCCATAGTGCATGAAGTAATACAGCCTGTCTTCACGAAAGTATTTCCAAATCTTTGGACTGAACGCAGAGGACTTCTACCTTAGCCAGCCCATTTAGCAGAGTTGAAGCCTGTAGACCTTTTTCTGTGGGGAAAGCTGAAATACGCTGATTACAAGGACATACCAACTATACCCGATAAATTTCAACGACGTATTACTGCAACCGGCTCGGACATCTCCGCTGAAATGCTAATAAGTGTGCAGCAATCGTACCATACCAGTCTGGCAGCGGGAATTGCCGCTGATGGTGTTCATTTTGAACATATCCTTTAATGGTCAGTTATCCCCCTACTGATCCGAATCGACATAACTAGTGCACGCAGTTGTGTTGATCTGTAGTGTGTGCCACCACAGGAACGGTACAAGTGTTGGTGTGGGAACTTTCCAAAATACGATACTTCGAACACAATTCTCCTCGCACTAGAATCCTGTAACAAACCACACTGTATAACATTACTTGTTTATGGTTCGTCTCATTTTTTATAACTTTTTGCTTTAAAATATTTGCATGTTTTTACTATATTTTCTGTATATGCAAAGAACAGCGTGTTATAGTGGAGGTTGAAGTTCTTTCCATTGTATGTGAGAAAGGTCTGCAAAATACTATGTAAATTGCTTATTACAGTAAATAATTTTGTGATGACATTTTGTATTTAAAAATATATATGTGTATAAACTGTTCATCTAAATGGAAATTTAATATTTGTATGAAACGGTCACGCTTAGGAACAGTGTAAGAAGTAGGTGTTATGTAAAAGCCAGTGTGCTTTTGTTTGAAACGAAAGTGGGTCTTGGAATGGAAAAGGTGAACTGGCGCGATACCTAGAGCAAGTGCGTGAAGTAAATATACATTCTACAGACAGCAGTGATTGAGGCAACATCCTTGTGGAGAAGAAAAAGCTTTGCCTGCAAATTTGCACAAGAATGCCTCGGATGAAGACTGAAAATGGCTTACGGCATAGCTGCGAGTTGTTGGGCTACTACAGGTAAAACTGAACAACTCCCAGAAGAAAAAATGAGCCCACGCGGCAAGATACTTGCAAGCTGTACTGTGGCTAGCGCAGGCGCCGAAATTGTACGCCACACCCAAGCCTCCAGCCATCAGATTATGATTTTTTTTTGTATTTTACTTTTGTACGGCCTGAACCATTAATTTAAGCTGTGTTTTATTAGTGAATACTCATTCTTGAACTTTAAAGAGACTGGTTCACCCTGTTATTTCATCCTAATCATACACGTATATAGGATTCCTTCCTGGTGTTTGATTAATCCGAGTATACTGTTTTACAGACTTACTAAGTGCCAAGATAATATAAAGAGACACCATTTAAACTGTTTTTGTGTGGATAATGAGATATAGGCGTGAGGGACTAAATCGTGTAATAATGAAATTACATTTCAGTAGTGGAAGAGTCTAAACTGAATAGAGTGAATATAAATGTAATTTTGCATCATAAAGTTAAACAGTTCATAAATATTTTCATCTTGAGCAACAGTTAAAGAAAAATTGTCTTAGTTGGTTCAATGAAAGGCGTAATGAAAATTTTAGTCAGAGTAATAACACGTCCATGCTTTAGTACATTACAGAGAAATAATGTGAAACTATTGTTGTTTTAAAAGTTTTCTTAATTATTGCAAAGTGTTATAGTAAAAGTTTGCTTACGTAAAATTCAGTCTGAGTGAAGGAAAGTTACTAGAATCTGTTAAATGACTATAAAGAGTTAGTTCAAAGAGCAGTAGCTTTTGAAAGTAAATTCTGGTAAGAAAGAGTTTTTCTTGAAGTGAAATGTTCAGAATGAAAAGTGTGTGCTTTAGTATCTAAGTTTTCTATTATTTAAATTTGTTGGTTATGAAATGTGATTTTCTAAAGGTATCCCCTGGCCAATTTTTTTTAGCATCCTTGAAGTTATCTACTGGACTTTTTGTCTTTTAGAAACGTAATGTATAAGGTTGTAGTAGTCAAATAATTCCAGTGTCTGCACCAACATTGCTTACGTGGCGCAATATTTATTTGAAGAAGCATCTTAGACAGTAGCAAGAAAGTAGACAAAATTCATAATTCTGCTGCCGACCATTAGTACATATTTTAAACCAGTAAATGAACTTGGAACTGAGGTGTCCTAACTTCAATATGCTGCTATTCATACTAAGTTTTTTTTTAAACCACAGGGTAACATCTTAGGAAAAGAATTGAATAGTCTGATTTACTTATCCATTAGACATAACACACCGTCAAACCCTGTAGAAAAAGTAACGTTATTGATCCTTTCCTATTAAAGGTACTGTCCTCCCATAGTGTACTTTATTTAGAATCTAAACTAAATTTAGTAAGAGGGCTATACGTTATTTAGGTAAAATCATACTAAATTAAAATAGTAATGATAGGTTTATGACTGACATTCTAATTTGCCCTACTTTTGGTTTTTTTAATGTCAATCGACATTGTTTCTTCTAAAAACTGTATATTTCCACAAAAAAAATTTCCAAGTGTTATTACAGTTTGGTTGATTGCCTAACAATACGAGCTCCTGACTACAAATCCGATCTGTGAAAAATACACATCAATACCTTTTTCCTTTCCGGCAATGTTTGAGGTGCAAGTTTTAGGTGATAATCCTGCATAACTAATAATAGTCGAATTATTGTGTTAAAATCTTAACGTAAGATTGTATGTGTTAATTTCTGTCAATAATTCCGCGAAATATTGAATATCAAACTTATATTGCCCCTCAAAGTCTCTAGATAGGCAACACGCAGACGGTGTTGGGTTCTGTGATAGTGGTTTATTAATATAGATCGTTTCTGCGTTATTTGTAGCTAACATCTACCACTCTGGTCTAGAACGCCAAAGTGCAAACAGTTACAACTTGGAAAGCGCTTTCCAGAGTACGTGCGAGATAAATCTGGACAGGGGGCCGTTTCTCGCCCGCACGCCGCCGGCGCCCAGGAAGCCGGGGCGTTCTTCTCGCCCGAAACTCGGGGGCGCCGCTGCTGACGCAAGACGCCGACGCCAGCGGCGTCGCCGGAGTGGGGCATCGCGGCGCTGTGTTCTTCTTCCCGGACGCGCAGCCATTTATCGGCGCTGGAATCCAATTCTCGGCCGGGGCTGCGCGGTCTCCGATATTTCCGCCGGCCAGGATTTAAGCGGCCGCGTGTCCCGGAGAGCGTCCGACAGTTCCGGAACACGGTCCCTCCGCCCACGCCCGGCAGCCTCGCGACTCCGCTGTGAAATGTGCCCTCTGTATTTCTGCTCAGCTCCTTTTATTCCCTGACTGCCGCGCCGGATGGACTCGTGAGATAGTGACCGCGCGAAAACTTTTACTCCTTAACACCTTCTGTTTTAAACACTGGTGGAACACTATTTCATGATACCACCCTCAATACGGGCGTCCCAAGTCTGTCTCTGTCTCACACACACTTAAAAAATTGCTCGAGAGTAAATTTGCCTTTCTATGCTGCTGCGTGTTTTCTCCGGATACATTTCCTTAATCTGATAAGTATTTCGACTTATCTGATGCTGTCTTCAATCTTATTTTCTATATTTTCTAACCCTCTCACCTCTACACAGACATGTTTTTAAAAGGATTCTGCTTCAGATAAACACAATTAGTTATCTTTAAACTAATCATGCTTATTTTTATTATCTGTAACACAGAAAACACTGATAAAATAATAATCCTAGCAGCACCAACGCATTTTCCATAATGAATTAACCAAGTGATGTTCTTTATGCCCAACGTAAAGGATGTTTTTCAAAGAGGTACTGATATGTAAGTAGAGCTTAGAACCTTTAAATCTCGTGTAGCCCGCTCTTAGCAATATGAAGTCACATTCAATATCGTGCACTACCTGCTGTATTACGACTACCACAAAAAATTTTAAAACGCCAGTTTCGTTAATTGTTACTCACTGTTACTAACAATATACATAAAGAGACACTGATATTAAGCAATGCCCTGAAAGTAAAATATTGAATACATCTATAATAAGACTTACACTTTAGAATTAAGATTAAGTGAACAATTAAAAACATTCCTGAAACCTGGTAGAAGACTTCATTAACAAGAATAAATGACTTTTACAAAATATTAAAATATTAACGACTAGATCACAATATTTTCAAAAGCTAGGCATAAAGTACCTCCCCTCACCCTCCAACTCTCAATCCCAGTGGTATTGCGAGACTTCAATTTCGCTATAGTAATAGGTACTGCTTTGTTACTATGGTCACTATATTCACAACGTTTGAACGAAATATACACCTTAATAGCACATACGATTCATCAAGTACGCATCTGTTGTCTGCACTACAGATTACGTTTTAGTACAGTTAGCCTCTTGCAAGAGATAAGTATTTCTTTATATACTGAACTAAAAGGTACCTCTAAAGCGAAACAAGTTGTATGATATATTATCTGAATGAAGTTGCTTTTATGTTCATTCTGCAGTCAACAATGATATTTCAATTGCCTATTAATTTCTGTCTACAGTAGCACATGCATTCTCAACACCACGATTCCACCGTCATTACACCACTCAATGTGGGGGTTGCATGTGTAGTGGAGAGCAGTTCGAGTATTCAGAAAGGTGAGATGATACATTGTTCGGAGACATTGTCATACGCTGTCGCAAACTCTATATACTTTTACACACTGCTACGGAGAAAATCTTAGCTCTCATTTGTTGTTTACTCCAAAATACACTGCCTGACAAACAAAACAAAGTACGAAATGCGGGGAGGAGGAAATGAAATGTAACTACACGAGTTTAAATGGTATGTGATACTATTTCAGTAATTACAAAATTGAGACGAAGTCACTAGGAACCATGCGGTATGAGAACACTCATCAGTATGACAATGCAGCCCTTGAGGCCTTGAGCGAGGGTGGGTACAGTGGCTGTATCGTCTGTTGATGCAGGTTGGCCTACAGATATTGTAACTATCCAGCCTGGAGACCGACACTGGGCTGAAGTTTTTGGCAGAGCTTGCCCACACATGTTCCATTAAGGACGCATATGGGCTACCTGTTGGCTGCGGAAGTAGTTCAGCACCATCCAGACAGTCCATAGAGATTCGTTCGTGTTGAAAAACTGCACCACAATACTGCCGAACAAGAGATAACAGGTGAGGACACAGGATACCAGTAACTTAAAATCCCTCAGTCACTTCCATCAGCGACTTGAAAACATACCCGACGGCTCTCCACACCATGGCGTCAAGAGTACCACTGCCCTACCCCACCAACACATGGGGAGAATGGACCTCTCCCCAGGTCGCAGCGGTACTCGTCGGAAGTTCCATGCGGCTTTTCGCGGATGATGCTGTATAGTATACAGAGAAGTAGCAGCATTAGAAAATTGCAGTGAAATGCAGGAAGATCTGCAGCGGATAAGCACTTGGTGCAGGGAGTGGCAGCTGACCCTTAACATAGACAAATGTAATGTATTGCGAATACATAGAAAGAAGGATCCTATATTGTATGAGTGTTTATGATAGCAGAAGAAACACTGGTAGCAGTTACTTCTGTAAAATATCAGGAAGTATGCGTACGGAACGATTTGAAGTGGAATGATAATATAAAATTAATTGTTGGTAAGGCACGTGCCAGGTTGAGATTTATTGGGAGTGTCAATAGAAAATGTAGTCCATCAACAA
Source organism: Schistocerca cancellata (assembly GCF_023864275.1). Lineage (NCBI taxonomy): Eukaryota > Metazoa > Arthropoda > Insecta > Orthoptera > Acrididae > Schistocerca > Schistocerca cancellata. The sequence goes on from NC_064633.1 coordinate 502,744,761, forward strand.
AGGAGGTGGCTTACAAAACACTCGTTTGACCTATACTTGAGTATTGCTCATCAGTGTGGGATCCGTACCAGATCGGGTTGACGGAGGAGATAGAGAAGATCCAAAGAAGAGCGGCGCGTTTCGTCACAGGGTTATTTGGTAACCGCGATAGCGTTACGGAGATGTTCAGCAAACTCAAGTGGCAGACTCTGCAAGAGAGGCGCTCTGCATCGCGGTGTAGCTTGCTCGCCAGGTTTCGAGAGGGTGCGTTTCTGGATGAGGTATCGAATATATTGCTTCCCCCTACTTATACCTCCCGAGGAGATCAAGAATGTAAAAATAGAGAGATTCGAGCGCGCATGGAGGCTTTCCGGCAGTTGTTCTCCCCGCGACACATACGCGACTGGAACAGGAAAGGGAGGTAATGACAGTGGCACGTAAGGTGCCCTCCGCCACACACCGTTGGGTGGCTGGCGGAGTGTAGATGTAGATGTAGATGTAAATGTAGATGAAGTAGTGCAGAACTGCCATTCATCAGTGAACACCACGAGCACGGGCAAGTACTCTACTTCTTTTGTATCCAGGTGAACGAACGGATTCAGTCAGCTTCAGGCCGGGTGGGCACAAGGTGGGCAGGGGCCGAAACCCAAGGCCCGGTCGCGATGTCTCGCCCCAGCCTGTCACTGTGCTGGTTACTCACATGGATGTGGTACTAGGGTGGTTTCTTTATTTCACTTTCTTATTTAAGTTTATTTATTTTTTATATTTTCTTAAATTTCTTCTTTATTTTTGTTGTTTATTTGTTTTCTGATAAGAAAACATGATAGACTAAAATTGCACAATTCCTGGACTCAAAAGGAAACAAATTTTATCTCTAGGAAGAACATAATGAGAGAAGGCTCCAGAGAGAGAAAAAAAACGCAACACAATTCCTTGACGATTAGAAACAAGGTGCAACATATTTGCAAATAAAACACGATAACGAAGAAGCCTCTGCCAGTTCCAATGAGAGTTCACCTTTTATTGGCGAAAAACATGAGTCCGGAATCGCTATCACACCCCACTACGTACTGGACGTAATGCCCTAGGAGCCATACGATAGAATAACTCTTTGTCCGAGGGAAAACGGAAAAGCAAGGACGCACAGGCAGATCAGCCGAGAAAGCAGCTTCAGCTGATCATCTAATGGAAGCCAGTTGTTGGCGAATCCAGTGCCGTTGTTCCCGTCCACAAGAGACAAACCTGTGTGGTACTGTCTCAGGTTGAAGACATGTGACGCAAAGATAGTCGGACTAAGTCCAATGCGATGGAGGCGTTCGTTGGTTGGGATTTGATTGTGAATGACCCTCTACTACGATGAGAAGACTCCCATCGGGAGGATAAGAAGACTAACGTGAAACCACGCAGTTTCGCAAGGTACCAATGGCCCGGCCATTTCAGCTGGGGAGAGGGATGAGTATACTCCCCAACGAGAAAGCAAGGATCTGGTGGTAAGGCGTGTCACTCATAAAATGTCAGCTCCCAGAAAACATATTACAATATAAAATTCACGCACGTTCCGCAATTTAGAGTTGATTTGGCCAAGATCAGCAGGCGTAGTCAGAAAATACGAAAATAAACGAGATGTAATAGAATGAGTTGGTCGAGTACATGTTAAAACAGTACGCCGTGTAAGAAATACTGAAGCCATCACTTTGGTATTGGGAAGTCCCAACCCTCTAAGGGGACTGGACGTCAATAATTTCATACCATGGTAGAAAAACATGACTTTTGCAAACGAAACGACTGGACATTTGCATCAATTTGAGAGCCATTAACGTGGGAAGTACGAATATTTGCGCAACATAGTACACTTCGCTGAAAATGTAGGAATCTAGGATCCGCACATTATGAAGCAGCCTAAGGGAACGCCGTTCGTGTTCACGAAATGCCCCTTGTATTCAATTCGTCGCCTCCCGCCAATTGAGTGCAACCATTTTCATGGGACAGCGATCCACGGTAATTCCCAACGATTTGTGGCGAGCAACAAACGTTGGCCGTGGAATGATAATGTGTTGAAAACCCTGCAATGATGATAGGGTATATTTCCGTTCGTTAATGCGGGCTCCAGAGAGAGAACAAATGAATCCACTACGTCCTTGAGCAACGATGTATCATCGACATGACGCAGCAATATCACAACATCATACACGTATGCTCGTATGGAGAAGGATTCTCCTATATTTTCCAGCCACTTAATTGCTCAGCAATGCGGCGAAGCACAGGTTCTAAGGACAAAACAAAAAGCTCTCCTGCAGTAAACCCCGTCGGATTTTGATCTAAGAAATAATTTGTCTATACACTACGATAGATGCGTGAATACGAGAAGAATGACTTGATAGTACCTGACACGCAGTATGATTGAGACCGGTCACCTTGGCCACTTGCATCAAGAATCCGTGACTCACCCAGTCAAATGCTTTATTAAAATCAATAAAAAGCAAGGCTTCAGAGACCGAAGTCGCTGCAACCACCGAGACAACGTCGCGGCAATCGACTACAGAAGTCAGAATCGTTCCACCAGGCACTCACCTTTGATGGATAGCAAGAATCCCAACTAGCAGTATCGACAAATGGCTATTAACCGGCCGGACGTGAGTTTTGCAATCGAAATTGAATAGTGTGATCGGGCGGAATGTATTATGTCTGGATTTACGGTAATCTTCGGAATGAGAACGATTTTACCAACCTTCAAGGGGACAGGAATCAAAGCCTCCCGGATCACCTCACTTATTAGTAACATAATGGTATCACCTATAAGAGGCCATAAATGTATAAAACCCCTTAGGAATACGGTGGAGTCCCGGCATTTTTTCGGATGGCGAATTAACAATAAGGCGATATATACCGTCTCAGGTAAAGTCATTATGAAAGTTTTTATCTAATGTGGAAGTAACCACGCAATCGAGGAGAGGACTATGCCCATTAGAGACAATCGTTTTAGTAGCAGTGTCATCATAAAGGTCGGTAAAGTAATTCTCGAATGCTGTTGAAAAGTCACTTGGGATGACAGGACGTGACCATCGGTGTGAGTAAGGGGCGTGACACACACTCGTTTATGACGTGTCCGAAACCGGATAAGGTGATATGAGGAGGTCAGTTCATCCTGTAGGAAGGGGCAAGATTTTGATCGCACCCTGAGTTCTTCCAGTTTTTGTCCCTTTACTGAAGTAGTTTCGACTTAACATGGTGGACATACATAATTGCTTGTCTGGGATTGTCATAAAGCTGATGCAAGAAGGAATAATAACATTCCAGGGCCTAACGGAAATCCCTCCGCCCCCAGCGCCGTAACGCATCAACGCTTCCTGGAGCAAAGGTTTGGCGTGCCTGACCACCTTTCCATAAGACAAGGATAACGGTCCTGCGAACGCAAGCTACGGGCCATAACCTCTCGAACGATAATCTCGAGGGAAGGGTCCTTTAAGAGGGATGTGTTCAACGTCCAGGAGAGGTGATATAGTTTCATTGGTTGCGGCACATAATTTAAAGTTAAAACTTCGGCACAGTGATCAGTGAAACAACCGAGTATCACGTCTATCGATAACAGCTGTCCACATAAAGAGTCAGAAAGAGAAAAGTGATCGATTCGGCTGCTGGATGTAGTTGTAAAAACCGTGTTCCTGACGAGAGTGGTATAGTGAGTTATCCACGCACTCGTATTTTCGAAGCATACACCAAATCGTCTAGTTCTTTACTGGAAATAAAATTAGTGGTCAGATCCACAGGACGCAAAACAATTAAATCTCCACCTAACAGTAGTTTGTGCGGAGTTTTACGAAATAAATAACCTATATCCTCTTTATGAAAACGCACACAATCAGTGGAACGATCAGATCCTGAAGGGGCATAAAGAAGAATCAAAGTAAAGTCACAAAATGTCCAGCCTATTCCTTAGTCCTTATTAAGAACTTCGAAACCCGTCAGTGGTACTCCCTCTCTGTAAAATAATGCAGTAAAAATAGATAGTTCAGGAGCCACATTAAAGAAAGTAGAAAAGCCAGGAATACAAAAATTTTCAAATAACTTTTCTTGCAAAACTATCACCTCTAGACCTGAATCGTAAATAATTGTCGTTGCGCCTCAAGTCTAAATTCGGAACTAATTCTGTTCACATTCGATGTAAGAAACGTAGAGACCTGCATCTATCGATTACCAAAACCATGCTGCTGATTACTTGCAAATTATCGTTAACCGTCCATAGCAGAGTCAATGGATGAATCTGAAAGTAAAGTGGTGGAACCCTCTCTTCCATCCCCTTTATTTTTTATTTTTTTCGCGATGCCGCGCGCTCAGTTTGAAAACGTTGTTTGTTACGGCTGTGCGGGAAGCCGACTGCCGCATGTGGAACGCGGCGTCCTGCGGATATACAGTATGAGGTAAGGTGGGCGGTGCGACTCAGGTAAATCAACGGAATCTAAAACTAACGCTACGTTTTCAACTGCAACCACACGTGCCGCTGGGGCACTTAGGCCCATCGTGATTCGATCAGCAGCGGCCTGTGGCACGCTTTCCCCATCCGGTAGCTCATAAGAAGGTTGGGAATTCGTTACAGACTCAGGGATGCCTGGCAAGTCCGTTCATATACACTATGTGATCAAAAAACCCCCTTTTCCTTCATATGAGGTGCATTGTGCTGCCACCTACTTCCAGGTACTCCATATAAGCGACCTCAGTAGTCATTAGACATCGTGAGAGAGCAGAATGGGGCGCTCCGTGGAACTCACGGACTTCGAATGTGGTCAGGTGACTGGGTGTCACTTGTGTCATACGTCTGTACGCGAGATTTCCACACTCCTAAACATCACTAGGGCCTCTGTTTCCAATGTGATAGTGAAGTGGAAACGTGAAGGGACACGTACAGCACATAAGTGTACAGGCCAACCTCGTCTGTTGACTGACAGAGACCGCTGACAGTAGAAGAGGATCGTAATGTGTAATAGGCAAACATTATCCAGACCATCACACAAGAATTTCAAACTGCATTAAGATCCACTGCAAGTACTATGACAGTTAGGCGGGAGGTGAGAAAACTTGGATTTAATGGTCGAGAGGCTGCTCATAACCCACACATCTCGCCGGTAACCGTCAAACGACGCCTGACTTGTGTAAGAAGCGTAAACATTGGACGATTGAAAAGTGGAATAACGTTGTGTGGAGTGAAGAGTGACGCTACACAATGTGGTGATCTGATGGCAGGATGTGGGTATTGCGAATGCCCGGTGGACGTCATCTGCCTCCTTGTGTAGTGCCAATAGTAAAATTTGGACACGGTGGTGTTATGGCGTGGTCGTGCTTTTCACGGAGGGGGCCCTTGTTGTTTTGCGTGGCACTATCACAGTACAGGCCTACATTAATGTTTTGAGCACCTTCTTGCTTCGCACTGTGGAAAAGCAATTCGGTGATGGCTATTACATCTTTCAAAGCTGTTCATAATTCACGGCCTGTGGGAGAGTGGTTACGCAACAATAACATCGCTGTAATGGACTGGCATGCAGAGAGCCCTGACCTGAATCCTACAGACCACCTTTTGGAAGTTTTGGAACGCCGATACCTCTCCTCAGTGCAGCAATATGTGAAGAATGGGCTGCCAATCCCTAAGAATTCTTCCAGTACCTGATTGAACGTATGCCTGCGAGAGTGGAAGCTGTCATCAAGACTAAGAGTGGGCCAACACCATATTGAATTCCAGCATTACTGATGGAGGGTACGTCATTTTCAGCCAGGTGTCCGGATACTTTTGATCGTATTGTGTAATACGGAGCTCCGCAACATTTCTGTCCTCATGTGATTCCCAAGAGGCAGTCTCGGTGTCGGGAGCCAAGGTCGGAGAGAGTGCTGGACGCTTTCCAATCTTGAACAGAAACCGACATGTTTATTATCCGGTCTAACTCAGGGAGGGGAGAGCCCTCCACAAACCAGGATCTTTCTAGCAGAGCGGAGAAGAGAAGAGGAATCGCCTGACTCCTCACCATCTCGACTCCGTCTGCGCTTGTTTTTAAGCGAAGGTGGTGAAGCCGCGGAAGCTACAGTGGCGAAGTCCCGACGCGAGGCAAATGGCAGAGATGCGCTAGGACCATCCGCCAATGGCTCGCCTTGCCTGCGAGAATTGTGCTAGGGAAAAACGATTGTTACTTGGGGAAGCAGATTGGCTGAAGTTAGCCCTCTACACTGTTTATAATTGTATTTTAGAACTGTGACACGACGCAGGCAATGTGTACGTAGGTGTCCTCTCACATTATATGTGAAACAGATCCTTCTTCTTCAGAATGGTTCAAATGGCTCTGAGCACTACGGGACTTAACATCTGGGGTCATCAGTCCCCTAGAACTTAGAACTACTTAAACCTAACTAACCTAAGGACATCACACACATCAGTGCCCGAGGAAGGATTCGAACCTGCGACCGTAGCGGTCGCGCGGTTCCAGACTGAAGCGCCTAAAACCGCTCGGCCACACCGGCCGGCGTTCCTTCTTGTACTGTGTAAATGGTATGTACCCGGTATCCACACACCTGCAAATGAGAGGGAATATTCCGTTTGGCACCATGTGCACTGATCGAACTCCGCTGTAAACATGTATACGATGCTGAGCGGAGCAGCGTTCGCTACGTATATTCCGTATATCCCAAAACGGAAGCAGGACAGTCTTGAGGAAACTGTCGTCAACTTCGTGCGGAAGGTTAAACACCCTAATATTCGAATTTTCTACTTCAGCGTTCCCCAGTATAACCGTACTATTAAGCCATCGTGTTGACTGAAAGGGACTTGTAGTCCGGGCCATGAAAAGAGACCGTCTACCTGAAGAGCGTCTATCAACTTGACATAAAACACATACGATTCAGATTCGAAGTAAGTCGTGTGAATGTTTTGTGAAGTGACATTGGTCGTACCTACAAGCCAACTATGAAATTCTGACGAAGTCGGCTTCCCATGACTCGTCGGCTTTTCAAAACTACAAGTGACGGTACCTTTGGGTGGAATTTTCCTGGGAGCCATGGACGACATTATGGTGCAAGACAACGCCGGCTCAAAATGGAATCACAAAAATATTTGAGGAAACACTACACTTGCAATTCGATGTACTTTCTACCTACTCTAACCTACCCCATACATGTATTTGTCCATTGCGTTGGTTTTTATACCTTTCACTTTCGTCGTATATTATTAATTGGGATGTATGCAGAAATACTTTTCGTGTGCTTGAAACCACTTTCCTTCATTCTACCTACGTTTTGCTCTATTCTGTTTGCTCATTGTAATTTTAGGCAGATGTATTTTTCCTGTACAAACTTTTTATATGTATTTTCCTTGAGTGTTTGAGTCGCTGACAGCTTTGGCACTGAAACTTATTTTGCATTTAATTTCCTCATCAATGAATTGTTACTACTTTTTCTACATTATGTACAGTACTTCACTTATTATTGATTTTAGTGATCTTATTTGTACGATCTCCCTTGCCCTGACCTATGAGGGTGTGTGTTGTCCCTCTAATTCTATGCATGTCACATTTTTATGTTGCATTATGCCGAAGGAGAATTTCCGTGCATACTGCATTTGATGAGTTTTTTGAAGCGTTGAGTCCCTGACATCCTTTAATTGTAACTTTTTGCTTATTTATTATAATATTTCGTTATTTTAACTCCTAAGCATTTCCAAATTACTATTATGCCCTCCATAGTGCTTTATTACATAAGTTTATTTATTTCACCTTTCTCATGGTTTACTTTAGCATATTTTACGGTATCTTTCAATGGTGCTAGTTGCCTTGTCTTAACCAGCGAGTGCTTGTGTTGGTATCGTATCGGTGTTGTTGTTTTTTAACATCCGAATTTTATATATTTTATTATATATCGCTATGTGGTATGGTTTACACTTTTTGTCAATACGCAATTTGTGCATAATTTCGTTTTTTTATGATTGGTTTGTATACCTTACGCACATTACTCTATATGTCTATTATATTGATAGCATTTAACACCAATGTAAAAATTGTTTTGCGGCGTGTTATTTAAGTTTAGCTTTCTATACCTTTCTAAAAGCTACGTTTTAAATTCAATAATTTTTACGTAAATAAAATAATATTTGTCCCTGCGATCTCGCCGCTAAGCGGTACGACCTACTTATGCTTCGACACCCTCTGTTGGCGCAAATTGTCTGCCTAGAAAGCATGATTTAGATTTGAAATTAGTCTGCCATAACAGCTGTATCAGTTACAACGAGTGTTTATCCATCTGAATACCAAGATGATCACGATGTGTATGTCAGGTCTCAACATCACGAAACTTCCTAATGCTTGTAATGTTGTCATGTGGATTTCTGTACCTTTGAATATTTTGTGTCACCTGTATTTTGATTCCCAAACATACTGTTGATGGGTATCTCCCGCAACGCGTGAAATGAAGTCGTTCGTTTTCAACTAGTGGCATTTCATTTATCAAGCAGTTTGTAAGTAGGCTGTTTATGATTTCTTATTGGCAACGTTACGTAGCGCTCTATATGAAAATCACTGGCTGTGCTGTGTGCAGTCTGTGGCTAGTTTGCATTGTTGTCTGCCATTGTAGTGTTGGGCACCGGCAGCTGGATGTGAACAGCGCGTAGCGTTGCGCAGTTGGAGGTGAGCCGCCAGCAGTGGTGGATGTGGGGAGAGAGATGGCGGAGTTTTGAAATTGAACTGCTATATATATTATGATTATTAAGGTAAATATAGTGTTTGTTCTCTATTAAAATCTTTCATTTGCTAACTATCCCTATCAGTAGTTGGTGACTTCCGTAGTTTGAATCTTTTATTTAGCTGGCAGTAGTGGCGCTCGCTGTATTGCAGTAGAAGGTTTTGGGTGAGGTAAGTGATTTGTGAAACGTGTAGGTTAATGTTAGTCAGGGCCATTCCTTTGTAGGGATTTTTGAAAGTCAGATTGCGTTGCGCTAAATAATATTGTGTGTCAGGTTAAGCACAGTGTCGTATACAATTCTTCTAAGGGGACGTTACAAGTTTTGCAATTTTACTGTAATCATATGAATTTTCAGTAAGGTTGATTTCTTCCTGCGTGATTATATGTCACAATTACAATAAACGGTGTAAATGCTTTTTTTAATTTCTAGTATTTTGCCTCATATTATCGCTAACATCCTAACTTTTTTGTTCTTATTTTTCTTCCTATTACTTTTATTTCGTTTGGATTCTCCCTGTGTCTCCTATAATCTGCAAACAGGTGCCAGCCAGGACTGCGCATCGGTTGGTAAAGTGTCAGGTCGTGTAGCTGGAGTGTGAGTAATTTCAGGTAACCAATGACTTGCGACGAATTACAATTTGCTTCAGGGCTGAAAATGAAATCTTTCTGTCTTGACTTTGCTCGTAGAGCTTAGCTGTAATGGCCATAAACAAATCGTTCATGATTGTAGGTCTGCCACAGACTGTTGACCGCCGTTTCCTTGGTTACATTGCACGTCAAGTGATTATGGTTAGTTTGGGACATGAGTTTAAATTCAAGGCTATGAAACCAGTCGTCTGCCACAGTTCAGCCACTGGTCACTTAAAATCATCTGTCGACAGAGCACCTCTCATTTCTGTCATATCTCGCGACGGCCGCTTCCAACGTATTACGTTACGCGTTACGTATGAACAGCGTTTGTGAAGTGTCCTGTCGTGTTTGCGTGACACCTATAACTAATCGATAGTCAGAGGCCTATGCAGCTACATTGTAGTGGGAAACGACTGACGTCAACTGCCAAGTGAATTTAATCAGACTGTAATCTATACGTGGTCACTGGAGTAAGGATTAGGCATGTGAGTGTTAAAGGGCCTAAGGCATAGCAACAAACTTTGAACCGTCCTGCACAGTATCTCGAGGAATAACGTCACTAGATAGAGTCGAAGTTGCAGGAGGAGAAACCTACCCCTAGCCCAACTTATTCCTCAACAAACATTAGTTGTAACGCTAACGGCATGCATGCCCAACTCTTCGGAAAGGAGCAGATATTTTTCTCAGGATGTTTAGTGGCTTGTAACACGTCCACGCCTGTCATAACAAACTGCAGACACCAATGTGCGTAGAAAAGGAGAGACGATAGCATTACAAATCACGTTTACTGCATTACATCAATCCTCACAAGGGACGTGTTATTCATCGTGAAGCAAACTCAATATTGTTTTAAAAGTGGTTGATGTATACTCAGCAAAAAGGTAATATATCGCACGGAATGTACTTCCCATTGTGATTTGCGGGCACAGCGCTTTCTAGCGGCACATGTTGGCTGCATATGGCGTGGAAATCACACACTTCCTTTGCGAAAATGATGTGTGTGAAATGATGGTCATAGGAACAGGTCACAAGGGTCAGCACACAAGGCTGTCGAGTGGGATGGTTTGCCCAGCTACAGCAACATCATTCATACTTTACATAATGACAATTTATTTCTACGAGTTTAACCAGTGAAAGCATTGACACAGTTAAGCAAATTTCTTCCTCTACACAATACTCGAATGAAACGCTGATTACAGAGTAAGTAATTTCTAATTCCGAAAAATATGTCATAGTGCTAGGCAGTTCATTAGAATTACAATAAATTTTAGATTTAACAAAATATATGCCAGTGATTTCTAAACTATCTGTCAAGAACAATTTATCTTTTAAAGACAATGTGAGCTGTATTTTCAATTTTAGAAGAGTGAGCGCTTATACCAAACAATGTTAGTAACCTTCCAATTAACAGCTGTAATTAGGATACATGCGCTACTGGGCTCAACAGGTCTTCAACTAACAGCAGTTCCAGTTACAAGACAATTAACATCAAAACGCGCCATGGTGCTCAACATATGAGTAGCTAAATAACGACAAGTCAGTGTGAACTAAGCTTCGAACTTAAATGTTAACGGCCAGCAGAATAAAGTCAGATGTGTTTAAGAAACACTATGAACTTATTACTGTCTTATAGCTCCGGCCTCGAAACGTCAGCAGATCGCCATGAGATGGCTTGACTTTTTTAATACTGGCACGTCGCTCGGTGGGTCGCTAGGAGAGCGGCGCCATATCCCGAACGATCAGGGCAGTGAAAACCAGTCCTAAGCTCTCACTCGTAACTAGTGGGTTTACAAAGACCTATAGATGGACTAAACTGCAAGGGACTAAAATTCTCAAACAATAAATTGATACGCACAAGGATGAACAATTACAAATGGAGAACAAACCAGTTCAACTCACCGGAAATGAGGACGGCGTTCCTAAGTTGGTCCACACCAACAGCATCTACGCACATTAGCACTGGGTTTGAATTAAGCTGCAAGAAACTGGGAACTCAACCACAAGTCAGGCAGTTTATATTGGTCCCTGAATATCATTAATGGCCACCAAACTCAAGGTGCATTATTTGGCTTATAAAGGCACAACGATGAGTTCAAGAGTCACGACTACATAACATTTTGACTATCACTTATTATACTGCTTCAGAGCGTTGGTTATCTTAAGTGGCGGATTATTACTCCTCAAAAAATGGTAGATTTCTTGTGCATAAGCTCAACTAGAACGCTAGAGCAGTTCAGGACGTTGTCCTTTGCATGTAAACATGCACGTATAGGACAAAATGTCTCACCAGATGCAGAAACAAGAATTGGCCACACGTGCTGTCGAGAAGTCCTGGATATAAATCAGCACTTTTATGTCATCACTCCCCCCAGCAGTTCCATCAGCGTCCAAACTCCTCGCCAACACAAAGGCAGCAACCCCACCGACCAGGGCACGGTCCCTCTTCTCGGCTCCACACGCGCCACTCGCCGCATCCACTCCAAGTTCCTAACTGCCTCTCCTTTCGAAAGTACTGTGCTCTCTATTCCGTGGGCTCTCTCCTAGCCGACGTACAACTCGCGCCCTCTCTCAGGCTTCTCTCTAAATATGCAAGGAATGCATATCAGCCCGGTAGCAATTAATTGAATCGAGCGCCACGGCTCAGCGTCTGAAGTACCTCTAATAGTATATATATAGTTAAGGCTCACCGTCCACTTAACTATCTTCTTCTTCTGTGCGGATGCACAAACAGCGACCAAACTCTTACGGGAATCGGCAACGCGCCGCGAGTAATGAGTATAATGGGCGGGAGCACTACGTTGGAATGTTGGTTTCGCGGGAGGCATGCCAGAGATAAATCCCTGCAGTCGCACTCGTCTGTGTCCTCGGTGGCTCATATGGATCGAGCGTCTGCCCTGTAAGCAAGAGATCCCCAGTTCGGGTCCCGGTCGGGGCACACAAATTCAGCTGTCCCCGTTGACGTATGTCAACGCCTGTAAGCAGCTAAGGGTTTTCATTTCATTGTAACCTCAAATAGTGGCTTTCAAATAAGAGTTGAGAAAATCATGAGGAAGATTGTGGACACGTCGATAGATGAAAACACTATAATTCTTTAACCAGCCATAAGTCGTTTAAGGTAATTTATTTACATCAGATCGTACGAAAAAATACGGTGGTGCATTCAACAGCATTTATTCGTAGCACGTAATTTATAGTTTAAAAACTACCAAATACAGGTTTCACGAAGCAAATGTCTGACTTTCCTGATTCAGTCTTTCATGTTTAGGAATGCTCTGGAGCATCAAATTGCACCTTGTAACATCACAAAAAGCACAATTTAACATCCAATTTGAGGACAGCTCTAGGGTGACCTAGTGGCAGAAAGTTTCCTCTAACACCGACACTCTGTGGACTCGCTGGGAGTGGTTTCCAGACATGCGTTCGTATCATCAGTTTGTTCTTTGAGACATCCACTACATGTGTTAGAAGTTATCGATACACTCTTCATAATAGTCTGGCTGAGCAGCTAAAGATAATAAAAAAGGATCTTTGTAGTTGTCTTACTATTTCTGTAGTGGTGCCGTCCCGAAGTCGTCAGTTCGTGTCGATACTACAGAAGTTATCGAGCTTCGATGCTGTCCGCACAGACGAATGGGAGGCGCTGGGGGAGCCCCGCCGTCGCTCCCAGCGCAACAGCTCCATCACACGGGGGCCGATGTACAGCAGTGCTTGGAGTCGCCAAGCCAGTTCGTGACACGTGATTAGGCAGGTACTACTGTATAGTTATGCCTCATGTGCTACTCATTAGATTGATCTGCCATTCTGATTACTGTAAACATTGGATTTCAAGAGAAGTGTTTAGTAATTGCACGCATCAAAATGGTTTCAAATGGCTCTGAGCAATATGGGACTTAACATCTGAGGTTGTCAGTCCCCTAGACCTTAGAACTACTTAAATCTAACTAACCTAAAGACATCACACACATCCGGTCGCGCGGTTCCAGACTGAAGGGCCTAGAACCGCTCGGCCACAATGGCCGGCGCACCATTATTTAATAAGCAAAGACGGTTGTAAATATTCTACACATTCCTGTGGCAATGGATTGTGTAGAGTTAAGACAGTCTTTTTATCATACCTCTGATAAATTTGAAACGTCCCCTTAGAACAATTATACAAGACTGTGCTTAAACTGACATACAATATTTTTAGCGCAACGCAATCTGACTTTCAAAAATCCCTAATAAAGAATGGCCCTGACTAACATTAATCTATACCTTTCACAAATCACTTACCTCACCAAAAATCTCCGTTCCTCGAACTACTGCAATACAGCGAGCGCCACTACTGCCAGCTAAATAAAAGATTCAAACTACGGAAGGCACTAACTACTGATAGTCATAGTTAGCAAATGAAAGATTTTAGTAGAGAACAAACAATGTATTTACCTTAATAGTGTTGAAAAAGCATAATATACATAGCAGTTCATAATATCCATTCTGTACTCAAAAATCCACCATCTCATTTCCCACATCCACCACTGCTGGCGGCTCACCTACAACTGCGCAACGCTACGCGCTGTTCACATCCAGCTGCCGCTGCCCAACACTACAATGGCAGACAACAATGCAAACTAGCCACAGACTGCACACAGCACAGCCAGTGATTTTCATATAGAGCGCTACGTAACGTTGCCAATAAGAAAACATAAACAGCCTACTTACATAAAGAAAACATAAACAGCCTACTAACATAGCCCCATGCTCCCCACAAAAAATTTTACAAATTGTTTTGGGCAGTGGCCAATAATGATTTGAAAAATTTTTTCAGAATTACAATAACAAAGATATCAAATGCACACACTTATTTATACAATGTTGGTCAAAAGCTAAAATTTTCTCACAGTCCATAAAGACAGTCCAGATTGTTCATCACAGTAAAATTTCAGTGTTTTTTTGTTTCAAAGTCTGAGCAGTAAAAGGCAATGCACACGGAAGTAGTGGATTTCCATGCAGTCTTGAAGAAGTAGTGTTGTCCTTCCAACTGAAAGTCAGTGCTGACTCTTGACGTGCTGACAGGTAATGGGCCACAACAGAGCAAACCCACAGCAGCGTCATTCGACGTTTTGAAGAAGATTGGTAGGTAGGTCATCACAGAACAGACCCATTGTAGTCCTGGTAGAGAGTACGGTATTGGTGGGCCACCAGAGGTGCAGACCCACTGCAGTCCTTGTAGAAATTGTGGACAGGCCCACTGTAGTCCTGGTTGAGATTATGGTATTGGTGGGCCACCAGAGGTGCAGACCCACTGTATTCCTTGTAGAAATAATGGTATTGGTGGGTCATCAGAGATGCAGACCCACTGTAGTCGTTGTAGAGATGGCCAGCATCCATCTGTTGTGACTGTGAGGGTGCACAATCACCATTGAAGAGTCTTGCAGTTAATATAGCAAGTCCATAATCACCACTTGTGCACTCACAAAGTTTTTGGAAGTGTCCTTAGAACCAGCAATGCTGTTATCCAGTCCCTTGCTGAATTATTAACACACATGTAAACACTAACTGTCCCTACTTCTCACATATTGTCCATATACCATGACCAACAGAAACGTGTGCAGTGAAATGTAACTTACAAGTTACTTAATTTGATGAACTGGTCTCAATTACAAGTTTATAACATAAGAATACAATTACAAAGGTACAAAATACAACATTAAAGAACATAACAATACAGATAACATTTGTAGTACAAGCTTTACAATAGAATAGAAATAACATATACATCAGTGTTACAGGAATTATGACATGAGTACATACATAAAAGATCAGAATAATTATTGAAACATCCACTTCACACATTAGCATTAAAGCAAAACGGAATAAATAATATCTAAGCATATTTACAAGGTAAATAACATATTATTAATGCCAATAATATTTGGGGATAACAGTATTCCTCATCATAGTGAATGTAGATTAGTATTAGAAGAAGAAAAAATTCAATGAAACTACACAGAGACAGGAAGAAAACAAATACACAAGGGTACACAAACACATAGTGGGATAACACCAATAGGAAAGGTCAGGGTTCGTTTTCAGTGTAACATTTGGTACTGCAGTCCAACCCAAAACTTCATTCCATAGATCTTTCGTCTTATTTCAACCTTTGCTTCCACCAAAAAAAAATCCTAACCAAGCATGCTTTCTGTATTTTTCTCGTATAACGTCTCAGTGCATGTCTTCAAATTCATAGCAACTCATTCTCTTATAAGCTACCCCCTCTTAAGCTAACTTAAATCTACTGAGCTCAGATGCTAAACTAAGGGACGAGGCAATGCAGCATCATAAAACAATTAACACAAACATCAAGGACAAAAATTTTAAATAGGCTAAGCAATTGCAGTACTACAACTAATATAAGGCACTGTGCAGCAAACAAGAAAAATAAATCAGTAGTAAGACTAGCTTAGAAGAGTAACACAAAGTCAAATTCAGTAACACTATGCCTGGCAAACAGCAGTAACTTATACCTAAACATGACATAGCTCAAGCAGAAAAAATATTACATTAAAAACAACAATGCAGGTAAGGGAAATGTATATTCACATCTTAATGTCTATGTAATTCATATGAAACGTCCCCTTAGAACAATTATACAAGACTGTGATTAAACTGACATACAATATTTTTAGCGCAACGCAATCTGACTTTCAAAAATCCCTACAAAAGAATGGCCCTGACTAACATTAATCTATACCTTTCACAAATCACTTACCTCACCTAAAATCTCCGTTACTCGAACTACTGCAATACAGCGAGCGCCACTACTGCCAGCTAAATAAAAGATTCAAACTACGGAAGGCACTAACTACTGATAGTCATAGTTAGCAAATGAAAGATTTTAGTAGAGAACAAACAATGTATTTACCTTAATAGTGTTGAAAAAGCATAATATACATAGCAGTTCATAATATCCATTCTGTACTCAAAAATCCACCATCTCATTTCCCACATCCACCACTGCTGGCGGCTCACCTACAACTGCGCAACGCTACGCGCTGTTCACATCCAGCTGCCGCTGCCCAACACTACAATGGCAGACAACAATGCAAACTAGCCACAGACTGCACACAGCACAGCCAGTGATTTTCATATAGAGCGCTACGTAACGTTGCCAATAAGAAAACATAAACAGCCTACTTACATAAAGAAAACATAAACAGCCTACTTACAAATTGAATTAATAGTTCATAATCTGTAGTTCCAATCTATTATCTCCCACAGTAATCAAAGAACCCATACTTATACCGCAAAACTGAAATTTCGTCAGCCAGTAACAATTCCTTTTTTCCTATGTATATTATATGGCATCGGCCTTGCCGCAGTGGCTACACCGGTTCCCGTGAGATCACCCAAGTTAAGTGCTGTCGGGAGTGGTCGGCACCTTGGATGGGTGACCATCCAGGCCGCCATGCGCTGTTGCCATTTTTCGGGGTGCACTCACCCTCGTCATGCCAATTGAGGAGCTACTCGACCGAATAGTAGCGGCTTCGGTCAAGAATACCATCATAGCGGGCGGGAGAGCGGTGTGCTGACCTCACGCCCCTCCTATCTGCATTCTCAACTGAGGATGACACGGTGGTCGGATGAACCCGGTAGGCCACTCGTGCCCTGACGACGGAGTGCTTTATATATATTGTATTTGGTTCAGCGTAAAATTTAATAAATACCAAAAACTCGTAGTTTATTTATAGGGTGAGTCTCTTATAACTTGCGCAGCAAATATTTCGGAAATGGAACGTTTTATAGCGGTGCGGTTTATTCCGAATGAATAGGTAATCAGGTACTCAGGGCCCGTATTGCTAGCCAATAAACTGATTCTAATAGCGTAGAGAAGATGTATTTTTTGTGGAAGCATACACTTCTTAAATGTAACAATGCCTGTTGACATTAACAAACTAAAAGTTGGGTAAATCATAATGTCAGTGGCGTTTGTTGCAGGATTAGAGTCCCAGTCGTTTACGAGATACCGTATTTTGAAAAACTTCCACACCGACACTAGTCTGTGCCAACCTGCGTAGTTGCTGGGTGCCATTCTTTTATGTTTGCTTGCAGTGTCCTTGTGTGTTCCTTGCTACATGCTGGTCAGTTAGTATGTAACAGCCCAGGCAGTAGGTCGTGAGTGGATGATGGAATTAGCCAATGCAGAAAAAGCCGACTGCTCGTGGTGTATGGACAGTGTGGAAGGAATGCAGCTCGTTCTTGTACGGTGTATGTGGCAAGGTATCCGAAGAGAGATCTGCCATCTCGGCAGTTATTTACCAACATCTTCAACCAGTTACGTGAAAGTGTCAGTGTAACACCTAGACAACGTAATAGAAGAAAACAAGTGACGACAGAAGAGAGAGAAAATAACGTTGTTGGTTCTACTGCAGTTGATCCGCACATCAGCTCCCACAGAATCGCACGAGGGAGCGGCATGAGTGTGGCAAGTGTCCTACTCGTTCTCCATCGACATAGGTTCCATCCACAACATATCTCTCTCCATCAAGAGCAACATGGAAATGATTACGAGGATCGAAAAACTCCTATATATGACCATTACAACAGGACACTGCAGATGTATCATGTACCTCGTTTAGTGATGAAGCCACATTTACCATTAACGGCCAGGTAAGCCTCCGAAACATGCACTATTGGTCTTTCCCCGTTGATTTCGTCAGGTGTAACATCAGCGTCCATGGACTGTAAGCGTGTAGTGTGGAATAGTGAACCATCAGCTCATAGGGCCATTTTTAGTCGGACCAATGAATGTGTACAAGTATGGCAGCCTCCTAACAGATCATATTCTACGGGTGCTACAAGCCGTTCGTGTGCAGACTAGGAGGAACCTGTGATTGCAACATGATGGCTGTCCAGACCGTAATGCACGAAATACTACAGCGTGTCTTTGCGAATTGTTTCCAGATTCTTGGATTGGATGCAAAGGACCTGTAAGCCTGCCTTGGCCGGTCCGTTCTCAGGATTTGACGACTATAGACTTTTCTTATAACGAGAAAGCTGAAACATGCTGTCTGCAAGAACATGCCAACCAACCCGATGATATCCAACGACGTATGACTGCACCCTGCGCGCATAGCTCCGCTGAAATACTTGCACGGGTGCAGCAGTCGTTCCATATCAAACTGGAGGAGTGTATTGCCACTGCCGGTGGTCATTTTGAACACAACTTTTGATGGTCATTTGTCTCGTTACCGATAAGAATCGACATAATTACTACGAGCACATGAAGTAGTGTTGATCTTTAGTGTCTGTTACCACAGGTGTCGCACAAGTGTCGGTGTGGGAACTTTCAAAATTACGATATCTCGTTAACGATGCGCACTATAATCCTGCATCAAACGCAACTTACATTCTAATTTACCCACCTGTAGTTACTTAATGTCAAAAGGCACAGCACCGTTTAAAAAGTGAATGTTTGCACAGAAAACGAATTTTCTGAGTATCATTACTATCTTTTGAATGGCTAACAATACCACCGCCTGATTACAAATCCATTCTGTGAAAACCGCACATCAATAATACTTTCCGTTTCAGCTACGATAAAGGATCTATCAAATCAATCTTTTTCTAAACAAGAAATATTTTGCAATTCAATCATTAGATGAGTCACACTATGTGTTTTAGATTCCTGGTGTCTTTAGGCGTTTTTCCGTCATGGCCTGCTAGGCGGCAAGTTTCAGAATGCTCCTACCAGCGTATGCAATGCGTGTGGCCTATAATACAATCATCTGCACTGCATGAAAGAGAATAGTCCGAGCCAACTAAGGTGTCTGTTTCGTTACCAAAGTATCTTCTTCTGCTTAGAGACACTCATACTTTTAAGGTTTCTTCTGAAAAACATTCTGTTACTTTACTACTGTAGGTGGTATACGACATACCACCTTAGTAGACCCTGCTAGTTCCGTAAAACGTCGTGCTCCCAGGGCCAGCTACCCTAAGATACACCTAGCGCTACCGGAAAGCGTGGGCGAGAATTTTGACCCTAACAAATTGTTTCCCTTGGTGTGATTTATTGCTCAATGAAGTTTGATCAAAAACTTCCCTTTATACATAGAAACGCTACTGGCCATTAAAATTGCTACACCACGAATATGACGTGCTACTGACGCGAAATTTATCCGACAGGAAGAAGATGCTGTGATATGCAAACGATTAGCTTTTCAGAGCATTCACACAAGGTTGGCGCCAGTGGCAACACCTACAACGTGCTGACATGAGGAAAGCTTCCAACCGATTTCTCATACACAAACAGCAGTTGACCGGCGTTGCCTGGTGAAAAGTTGTTGTGATGCCTCGTGTAAGGAAGAGAAATACGTACTATCACGTTTCCGACTTTGATAAAGGTCGGATTGTAGCCTATCGCGATTGCGGTATCTCGTATCGCGACATTTCTGCTCACGCTGGTCGAGATCCAATGACAGTTAGCAGAATATAGAATCGGTGGGTTCAGGAGGGTAATACGAAACACCTTGCTGGATCACAACGGCCTCGTACCATAAGTAGTCGAGATGATAGGCATCTTATCCGCACGGCTGTAACGGATCGTGCAGCCACGTCTGGATCCCTGAGTCAACAGATGGGGACGTTTGCAAGACAACAGCCATCTGCACGAACGGTTTGACGACGTTTGCATCAGCATTACTATCAGCTCGGAGACTCAACGACAAACCTGGGTGCACGAACGGCAAAAAGTCATTTTTTCGGATGAATCCAGGTTCTGTTTACAGTATCATGATGGTCGCATCCTTGTTTGGTGACATCGCGGTGAATGCACATTGGAAGCGTGTATTCGTCATCGCCATACTGGCGTATCACACGGCGTGATGGTGTGGGGTGCCATTGGTAACTCGACTCGGTCACCTCTTGTTTACTTTGAACGGCGGACGTTAGATTTCAGTTGTGTTACGACCTGTGGGTCTACCCTTCAATCGATCCCTTTGAAACCCTACATTTCAGCAGGATAATGCACGACCGCATGTTACAGGTGCCGTACGGGCCTTTCTGGATACAGAAAATATTCGACTGCTGCCGTTGCCAGCACATTCTCCAGATCTCTCACCAATTGAAAACGTCTGGTCAATGGTGGCCGAGCAACTGACTCTTGATGAACTGTGGTATCGTGTTGAAGCTGCATGGGCAGCTGTACCTGCACTCGCCATCTAAGCTCTGTTTGACTCAATGCCCAGGCGTATCAAGGCCGTTTTAACTGCCAGAGGTGGTTGTTCTGGATGCTGATTTCTCAGGATCTATGCACCCAAATTGCGTGAAAATTAAATCACACGTCAGTTCTTGTACAATATATTTGTCCAGTGAATCCCAATTTATTTCTGCATTTCTCCTTGGTGTAGCAATTTTAATGGCCAGTAGTGTATAATTTAATCTCCTTCAACAGAATGGAATATGAAAATGAGACAAGGGAAACGGATAAACGTTTTATCTGGTTTTGAGCTCTTTCGCAACATAAAATAAAGGCATTGTTGGCTATGAAACCCCGAAAGATTAACCACCGACCTCACCGGAACTGGCTTCATTTCCCTACATCCTGGTGCTGTGTCTGACTGTAGATTTTTATTGCAGGTGACTACGACAATCTGAGAATATCTTGGCGTTGTGATTCTGCTATGTAATGATGAAAGTAGGGGGAGGATGAAACCTAGAGCTGGCAAACAACCTATTTCTGTCGAACAGTACCAACGAAAGCTTATTCGAAGGACGAATAATTATCAACATACACACACTGTCTCACTTCACGAGGCGCTGCAGATTAGTTTGGCAATTTGTCGCGGACGATCTCGCGAAGTACAGTGATCAACAATTGAATGCCACCAATTGAATGCCACCACGTTTCCTCTTCTTGCTGGCGAAATATCGATGACGGAAATACCTTCCATTACATCGATTGGAACCATGAAATATGCCTACAGTTTTAGTGATTTTTAAATCTTCTTTGCCACTATGGTGTTAACTATCATCTGATGGCTCAATCATAGCATTGTACCTGAAAAAGACTTCTATGGCAACCTGTGCTAAATTGGTATTAGCCAAGTGAGCGGGAGGTAGATCCTTCGGCGAACACAGGTGCTCATTTGTTTTCTGGATGCCATGTGGAGTAGACTGACCCCCACTGCCGCCGCCCTCCTGTGTGCACAATGTGGTAACGTGTGAGTGCTTTTGTGCATTTCCCCGACCTCCAGTATTCTATAACATGCTTAGTGCAGCATAATAATAATTCAGGTCCTTCCTTTGACGTCAGATTCTTGTTTAGAAAAAGATTGATTTGATAGATCCGTTATCGTAGTCATAACATTTAAGCCGTCATCACATGGAACGAGGCAGCTAACGCTGACGTACACGCGAGCCGGAAGATTAATTTCAGGAGACACAGCGCCGTGCCACATGGGACGTGCTTTTTAACGTGATTTGGGACTGTAGCGCTCTCCAACGGCACCTTTCTGCTGTGTCTGGCCCCCAAATCACACGATTCGTTCACGAATATGAACGCGCTTATAACTTCTGCGTCACCTTTATTAAAAAGTACGTTTCCTCCGTTGTCCATATGCTAGCCACGTTGTTCTGTCTCCAATATACATGAATAAAAACTTTAGTAACCATGAACAAATTATGAGACAAAAAGAAGAGTTCCATGCCCAGTCAATAAGGGCATAAGTTCATAAATGTTCACAAAACCGGACAAACTCATTCCTGAGCGAGAGTGTGCACTTAGATGTATATTTACAAAACACCATAAGTTACAGAAAATATATCTATTAATTCAATGATAGAGGCCTATAACCTCGTAGAAGACGCGATGATAAAAGAAAATGTGTGTACAGCAAAACGCAAACTCATTACACACTGTTCCTTCACTCGTCGCGTTTACCAACTAGCGTAGGCTGCACTGCACTTCTCGATCAAACGCTCTAGTATTTTACTTAACATATTTCCAAGGCATCAGTTGCCGGTATGTTCTTTACAGACATTTAATTGTAACAATTCTTACAATGAACGATGCATTTTTGATGAATTTTCAATGTCACTGCCTTCAAATATCATACGAGGGCTGTCCAGAAAGTAAGTTACGATTGTTCGCGAAATGAAAAATCACAGTGAAAATCAGAAATGTTTCATTTGTAACAGTTAGCTATACCTTTCAGCTACTTCTCTACGTAGTCGCCGTTCTGACTCAGACATTCGTCGTAGCGTTGTGTCAACTTTCCAATACCCTCATCATAGAAGGCAGCCGCCAGTGCTTTCCGCCAATTCTCTACGCTGGCCTAAAGCTCGTTGTCTGTGCCAAAATGTTGTCTTCATAGTCAGCGGTTCGTTTGAGCAGAGATGAAACTCTGTGGGAGACAATTACGGGCTATATTTTAGGTAACCAAACATTTCCAATTGAAACTATGCAGGAACATCTTCATTGCCCCTGCAGCATGAGGCTGAGAATTGTCTTGAAGAAGAAACCGCACGACAGTTATGTAATGTTGGTTGCATAGCTTCAGGGGAAAATTCTCGCGAGGCCCTCGTACTTGGCGGGAGACACTATTTCCTATAACATCTTTACGCGCTCACTAAGAGCTCAGGAATGAAAAGAGCGACATAATTCTACCTGGAGTCATACTAGAGACACTCCCCAACACATCTTTGCAAAGCTTTATCGGATTTTCATAGTCGTTTCCATTTCGCGACCGATCGTAACTTACTTTCTGGACAGCCCTCGTACATTCATAACAATCGAGTTGCAACTCTAAAATACAGCAAATCATACCCATAACGACACGGTTTTGAGAGATTCTCAGTGTGCTTGTGTTTAGAAACATAAAATATCCATAGGGAGTAAATAACAAGATGAAACCCACCAAAAATGGGCCTCATCTGAAAAAGACAAATACTGTAGGACGTCTCGCAGCTTCTGCTTGTGACGCAAAGAGCGTTATTGACTCTTACTGCTACAACATTTCGTAGCCCGTCGCAGAAACACGGCAGAATTTATTTTATCTTTCAAGCGAGTCAGTGGCTCCTGAGAGTGAAACAACAGGAAGTGGAGTCACAAAACTCGCACAGCTCCGCGCAACGTTAGGTAACTCATCCCATGTGAGAATGGGGTAAGTTGGACTTGGCTGTTTGGACGTGTCATTTCTTTTCGTTCAAAAAGTTATCACGAAAATAATTGTAAGGGATCAGATTTTGATTCTAAGCATCCACTGAAACGGTTTCGTTAGTTAAAATGGTGGTTCCGTGCTGCAGACTTGTAATTCCGAGTTAACGGGCGTATTGCGATTTCTCGCCAAGAATATGTTCAGGAAGTCGTATTGCACCTTTCCTACTTAGAATTTATACATATCTCCCGTAAAATATCTTCTGAAGTATATGAAATTGTATTAGCATGATTTCTGTTTACTGTGCCTGCCCCCAAAACCTTGTATGGGATTTTAACCGATAAATTTGCTTAAAAAAGCTTACACTGGAACTTACAATGTAAATGGAGCTCTTTTAATTATAATACTTACTATCTTAGTTCAATGTAAAAGGCAAATTGAAGTAGATTTGTGACGCCTTATCTCATGATCCCACTTTTTGGTTTCTTTTTGATAAACACACCTTGCAGAAAGAAATGCCATCGCATTGGACAAAAGGGTGATTTATCCCGCGTTCAGTAGCAAGTAACAGTTTTTCAGATGTTACAGTATAGTAGAGAAGATCTTCCGTGTCACAAGTAATATTTATATTTCAGTGTCATGAGGAGCAGTTCATTTGTTTGACTGAGAGGAGTAAGAACATGTACACATCTCCTATGTTCTAGTCGGAAGGGTTAATTGTTGAAAGCCGGGTTTTCGCTTACAATTAGGGACAGATTCACAGAATATAGCTTAACATGTTCAAGACTACTTTTACCTCACAGTATGGCACTTACAAATGTTTCACATTTGAAGATAATTAGGTACTATTAGTAAGTTACGGAGTAGAAGTTTAAGCATAGGTGTTTCACCGGTTACTATTTTATTTGTTAAAACAATGGAGTAACAAACATAAATAATGTTTCAGCATAAAAGCTTCACAACCGGCTACCTGCGAACTGGCCGCCACCCCACAGGTGTGAATTAGCGACCACGTCCACAGAGGCGGGTATGTTTCCCGTGTTTAATGCTAATGCTACCACTACATACTTTCAATAAGCATGAGAGACTGTTAATCATTCTATAAATTGAGAATTTCGGATAGCTAAATGGATATACCAAGTTTTGTACTAGTATTAAGAATTTGAAACAAAATCTTGTTTCAAAAACACATTTTCTTTCCCATTCGCGCCTTCGTAAATCTCGAATTTTATGACATGTTTCCATTTGTACTTCGTGTAAGTTCATCTAATTAAAGCCGTTTTCAATGGAAAAATACTGCAACTAATATCATATTTCCCTGCATCCACTAATGATGAAGAAATTTGCACGGTTTTTGCATGTATCCAAACGTACACCTTGGTCAACCAGTTAGTTCAATACGAAATGGGATAAACCAAACAAAGAATTGCATGCAATCAATATACAAAATACTGGCTCTAGTGTCGGTGGAGAGCGTTAGTGAGAAACCGGATGCATTCGGCACCTAACTGCCGAATTCCGATGCAGTGTAGCACTGGGCGTATCTCCTCAGAGAGTGATGGTTCGCTTTACGGTCGATCCTGGAGATAAAACATGTTTTGGGCTGAAACGGCTTCAGGAGCCGCGCCATCTGCAGTCCAGTGAACAAAACAGATCTCAGAATGCAGCACGGCTGACGCGGAAACGTCGATTCCGCGCCGTGCAGATGCCGCTGGTACTTCCACATTCACTTGCAGACTTATGACGGCACTCCGCGGCTAACACTTAAGGCCAAGGCAGGAGCTGTACCCTATCTATATGTATTGCACCGTTTGCTGGATGTACAAACCACCCGGAAGATAGAGGTTACTTGTGGCTATGCATTTGTACAACCCAGGCTGTTGGTTGCTTCGTGGGCTCATACAAATTAATATTTTCTATTATCATTCCGTTCTTAGTTAAGGTTTTACATTCAGTATCCAGTGATTTGAGACAGGTACACGTTCCGTTACGTGGAAGATGAACTGCTGGACCAATGTCAGAACGGTAAAACGGAGCTCGTACAAACATAAGGCATAGAGCAGCAATTTTTGAAATACCTAACAGGGGCATGAATGAGAGGCAATGTGACTGCTTTTAAAACACTAGTCTATCTCGCCGTGTCGCGGTTTGAACCTTTTCTAGGCCAGTTGGCTGAGAACATTTGCCTCTGGCACATTCCACGAAAATTCCTGCGCAACGCTGTATATCAATACGTTGCTGCCACGAAAGTGGTCAAGTGGTCTGCGAAATGAAGTGCAACATTAAATGTGTCAGCAAGTTATTCACATCTGGTAGTTCGCCTGAAATTTGTTGGTGTAGAGTATATATCGGGTAAGTTTTAAATTTCACATCATACTGCTTGTGACTGTCTTGTACCTAGATACTACCTCCATTATCCTGTATTCGCCATGAAACATCACTGTTCCTTCCGATCACTTTTTGCCCCCAAACCCTGTCGCCCATGATACTGGCGCGCGGAACACCTGCGTCATTCCTTGATGGTCCCACCGTGGACTGAAACTCCAATAAGGCATAATTTTGTACTGTATTTGCGACGTTCAGTCACCAGTGACACAATCACCTCTTTCATTCTGCGCATATTCCACTTGACATCCTGTACACGTCATCCACATGTTAAATTTATTAACGTTTTCCAATGTTGATACACGAAATTTTTCGCCTGTCTGTGAAGCTCTTCTTCAGAGCTGTTATGGCTTCGAATCATTGCAGAGAGAGCCTCGACACAGACGAGAGTGAAATTTTGGGTTTATAGAGAAAATCATTTCGTCTGTGACACAAGAGAGTGTAAGACCTACGGAAATTTTATATTTCTGAGGAAATTTACGCTCATATAATGCTCAATCCACAATAGCTAAACGATAATGTACCGTTCTAAGCTCTGCTTTAGTTACTCCATTGCGTAAGCTCTGAAAATGCACGTAATATTGCAAAACGTTAAGGCAGGGTTTGAATCTATTGTTTGTTAGATGTACAAGATGATATCAATTGTACAGGCATTTAATAAAGAAAATAGCCGTATTCTCTACTAATTCCGCATCTAGGAGTGGTGTAACCTAACGCCTCGCACCTGGACCAAAATGCTACGCAGCACCTTCTCATACGAATATTATACTTCATTGGGTTTACTGTACATCTTTAAATGATCAATTGTGTCATGTGAACACAACCCATACCCATTTTAGTATAGATGAACAGCTGTACCGATCACTTTTTGTGTTCCTCTTAAATACTGAGCTACTAAGCCAGCCCAAAATTATATATTGTGCCAAATGATAAATTGCTTCATTACAAAATATATACGAAAAAGAAATTAATCTATAACTGTAATTCACGTGACACGGGAGGACTGACGTTATCTTTACTACTTTGTCTCGAGGTAATTTCTTTTACTCTCCATTTGTGACGTAATGGCCCATTTACTAATCTGTGGGTATTCTAAGGCATCTGTGACCACTGCTGCGTCACAGGAAAGGACATACGTTGTTACCACTTCTGACTGCGAGTTCTAACTACAAATATACAGATACACAATTTACAAGCAGACACTGGCATAAAGAAAAACAG
This sequence comes from Schistocerca cancellata, assembly GCF_023864275.1. Lineage (NCBI taxonomy): Eukaryota > Metazoa > Arthropoda > Insecta > Orthoptera > Acrididae > Schistocerca > Schistocerca cancellata. The sequence goes on from NC_064633.1 coordinate 502,771,820, forward strand.
TTTACCTAAGTACTTGTAATTAAGGTGACACAAAGAAATAAAGGACGTCGTTTCACTTATGCATCGCTCTCTATAGTTTCATTTACGTTAAAGACCTACACGAAAAGAAGATTTCTCCACCCTTTTTCAATAACAATTAAATGTCGCCATTTATTCAACTGTTTTCCTGTCAGTAGATACGTCATTTTCCAGTGCCACATTGAGTGGCATTAGTTTTCGATGATAAGGTTTCAAATAGATAGTGTTACTTACTATGGACTTTGGCACGTATTAGTACTAGACATATTCATTACAAACACCGTATGACGCCCAGTACTAATTTATTTATTTCTTGCTCACATGCTTAGATCGTTTTATAGTCCTCGCCACAAACTTCTCTTCATTTCTGAATTTCGTAGGCATGGCGAAGTCATCATTCCTTTCCTTTGTTTCTTGACCTGTTTCTTTTTACTGCATGTGCTGAGTGCGCTGAGTGGCTTTAAGAATTTTTTTTTTTTTTTTTTTAACACGGCTGGCGTCGGGACGTCCCCATCCTCTCACGTGACGTCAAATTGTTTTCATCAGGCATCATTCTATCTAAAAATGTAATAATTTCATAACAGTTCTACGTCTAGGTGAAAGGTGATGTTTTCCTGAAGTGAAAATACTTGTTTTCGGTCACAAATGAAATAAGTGTATATATACATAATGTGTGTACCACTAGATAGCTTTGCAAAGTTTACTTTGATTTAAAGCGCCCTTGAGACGGCGAACAGTGCATTTAGAAATTTATCTGCTCGCTGAAGACTTCGCTTCTCTCCCGGAAAGAGCGAGTATGCCTCCGACATGTATGTTACTTGCGTTATTTCCGGTTCTCAATGTGATGTCCACATGGTTGCGTTAGAGAGTGGCTTGTGACTATGTGTTGTTGTTGTTACCTTGTAAAGTGAATTTTTCTTACGAAAGTTGAAGTATTCTGAACCTGTCTCACTTCTTTTTCAAGATGAGCGTGGGAGTCAGTCTTCACAGAGTTGTATTTCGATTAGCGTGCATTGATGCTCCTTTCTGTACAGAATATTTGTGACACAGGTTCCATAATGGTACGTATAACTCGCAGTGCCCTTAGGTTACAGTTATCTGTGTATACTGTTTGCGATGCAGTGCCAAGAACAGACAACGTCGGTACTGCCATGTATCTCCAGGAAAGGAACTAGGGTAGTATTGGGAGTATTACTGTCTTAAGCTAAGGAGATGGACTTGCAGAACGTGGACTTAGGTCGGCGGATAATGACAGTACGGTAAAGTGAGTACCTGTGTCTTTTCTGTGTCCGGGAGTGAGCCTGTGTTGGGCACTAACATGAGGGACAAGTAAGCATAGTTTTAATGTGGTTTCCATCTCAGGAAGATTGAAGCACAACCGGGACTCTTTAAATGGACTAGCCGTCATTGATTTACAGTCTACGTATTAACGTGCCCTCAACAAATCTGACACCGGACGTCATCTTAGTTTATCACATAAATGAGGTCTACACAACATTCCACGTTCTACAGACTACGCAAATTAATTATGGCGCCCTTTGGTTTTAGCCAAATCTTGTTATTAAAATACCTGCCTTTTTTGCGGACGACTTCGTACTTCTCACTAGTTACCTCTGTTCTTGCAATTTTTCTTCCATGTGATAGATTCAACACTTATGTACTTCCCAGTCCCTATCAGTTTATCTTCAGTCTGTCATCATTATACAACACAAACGGACACCACTCAGCAGAGATACAACCATTACTGACACCTACTGTTAACAGATAAACGCTAGACACAGCTCTCATACAACGCGAGGGCCGTGGTGCGCAGTGGAGGAACTTCAACCACATGTGAGATACAGTGTCAAAATCTAGAAATACTAAATTAAGAGCACTCAACTGTCCGTGTGACTAAACAGCTAGTTGTGTTTCTCAAGAACGATGTTTTCTAAACCCGTGTTGGCGGTGTGTCAACAGACCGTTCTCTTCGAGGTAATTCATAATATTGGAACACAAAGCGTGTGCCAAAATTCTGATGAATATAACGTTAATGATGTGGGCATGTAATTTACTGGATTACTCCTATTGTTTTTCTTGAATATTAGTGCGACCTGTTCAACATCACGCCGAGTTTCTATAGCTGAAGCGCTCGAGTGTTCAGTGAATACTGAAAACGGTTGTAATACTCCATCCGTACAAGCTCCAGGTCGTTCACCACCTTTAAGTTAACCGTGTGCCATGGCGATGACGATATGATTAGCGCGTGTCAGCAAAAGTGCACGACGACGACAATTTCACTAACACGTGGATGATGGTTGAGGCTCATTTCCACCTCACTTGCTTTGTCAACAGAGAGAATTCTCGCTGTCGGTCTCAGCTACATCAACGTCAGTTACACGAGCGCCGATTACTCAGTAGGAAAGTTACTGAATGATGAGCCACGCCATGGACTGGCGCTAAGAGGCCCCTACTGCCTTGAAGAAAATGACTGGTGTGCAACCACTGTAACATGTCCGGTATGTTGCCACGATGGAAAGTTTTGTTTCACATGATCTGCCCCATTTCTCTGTCAACATCTGCATTTAACATGACGGGGAGTAGCTGGACCGGTTTATAGTATTTCGTGACTTTAATTACTTATAAATGATATTTCAGGTAGATCAAAAAAACGTAAAACCAGTTACCTGTTGGCAGCGTAACAATTCGTTTGATCTCAAAAATGATTACCCCGGCTAATATTTTTCACTCTGCTAAAGATACCTCCGCTTGACCTTGTGTAAAAATGTTGTCTGTAAAGTCGTGTGAGCGGCACTAAATTGCATATCAATTACACAACTGTTACTTAAGATGGAAGCACTTTCCTCTAGCAAAAGGAACGTATAGTCACAAAATACCACCCGCGCACAACACTGACGTATGTACCCTATTAAAATATTTCATGTAAGTCGTCCGAAATAATTAGGCTTCATCCATCGGCGAATAAGAAATTGATATTACGTAACGTGCTGTGAGCACTAGTTTTAAAGATTCAATCTGAGTTGAATTCTGTCTTTTAAAGTAGATTCGGGAGCACCGGTGCACATTTATTTCCATTCATTTATATCTAAAAACATTTATGTTTGTTAAAATTCTCGGTTCAAAACTGCCGTGGAGATGCTTTTGCTAAGATGACGGCAGATAGACGATGGTCAGTTTGTCTATTGTTATTCTCCATTCCTTTTATATCAAGTAAATACATTCAGATAAAAGTCTTTAAGCCTTTTGTTCTCCATTCTTTAGCGTTTAAAATTATTCTCCTTGAAAAATGTTTCATATTTTGTGTACCACCTACTAGTAAACTCCGCTGTAAGTTACTAGCGCTAGTGGCTGCGCTCCTAATTGGGGAGCTGAAACTTAACACTTAAAAACATTAATTAGATTGGATTACAATTGAAATAAAAACAAATCCACATCTAGACAACAGCGCCTTTGTTTTTCAAACAATAATAATAATACAGTTACAGGTTTTCTCTTTACAGACCTTGCACGTCTCACATCTGAACAGTTCATCGCTTAGCACAGGAAGAACAACTGAGCGACAATTATTAAAGATACAAAAAAAAAGATAATAACTGTCGTTGTCTATGAATGCAGTTCTCTGATAGTAGTTTAATTCACACAGAAATTAAATTATTACAGAAACAATGAAACAGTTGAAACAGTTATCGTCATTTTTACCCGATACAATGTTTTTTTATACGTAGTATCGATAATATTTGCTGAAGTTTGTACACTTAGTTCATTTTAACATCTTGTGGCTAGAACATAGTGTCGTGGATATTACATTGCCCCTTGGGCTGAGAAAAAAATTAGTTTATATATATATATATATATATATATATATATATATATATATATATATATATATATATATATATACCCACCCCAGCATATCTACTCAGGTTCATTGTTCTCATGGTGCAAATGTTCAGATAAAATACTGTTTAATATATGACACAAATAGTGTTGAGTTTAGTATTTATGTATAGTCTCGGAAAAAGCGGCGAATACTTCCTGGATTAACTTATCTCCCCCCCCCCCCCATTTGGGTTCACTGGACTCCGAAAACCGGGAATAAAACCGTCCAAGAGGCTTCAAGAAAATGCAGTTACCTACTCTTAATTGTCAGGCTTGATATGAAGATAACAGTTATATATTGAAAATGCAAATTTTATACTTCTCTTAGTTGCAACTGAGGTAGACAGTGTCTTTTATGGTGGTGTTTCATCAAGGTTAAAAGTTCATATAAGTCATATATGAACGTCAAATAACAATTCGCCGATGATATCGTGGGACCCCCTTCGCCACCCCCACCCCCACCCCCGCCCTGTCGAGCCGCTGGGTCGCAGACAGTTAGGGGCTGATGACGGACCGCCCCCGGCCGCACGGATGGAACGTCGGCTGCCGTCGACTGCATCCTGATCTGGATCTGGTGCTGTCTGAAAGTAGTACTGCAGCAGGTCTTGCTTCTCTCTAGCCACGTCCCTCTCGTACAAGACGGGTACATGAAATATCGAAACATGGGTATCAGTGGCAAGATAATAATTATATTCATCCTGTAGAAAAAGTTTATAAGTTTCAGTTTTACTTTCATTCACACGGATGGAAATGGTTTGTTTTCGGAGGATGTCCTGTATCTTTACACTGTTCATTTAAATGTAGTGATTCACAATTAAGTTTAACACAGTATGCACATATATGACACTGCACTGGTATTCATACAAATATCCATCGTGCGCTCTGTTTATTTCCTGCGGTATGTAAACATTTCGGCGAGGCGTTGTGTAGCCAGCAGCCAGCGTTGCATTGTTGCCGAGCGGCTGGCTGTACGGTCTGTCACATAATATTCGGCACGCGAAGACGACTTATAGCACATTAATGTGAGGTCCTTAGTTCTACGTTGTCATAATTGCTGTTAACAGGTTTTCAAGGTCCGTGTCATTGCTGCTAACATTTAACACCCCTATGAGCGTTCATGTGTTCTATGATCACAGTTCTATCACAGTTTATCACTTCTTACAAAAAGGAACAGTTTTTCACGCGTCCACTAGACTTTTTTAGTTCTTATGAAACAGGCTTCACTGTCCTGATTGCTGCAGGTATTACTCGAAGAACTCGACAGAAAATCTTATATACAAATGACAGTTTACAAGATAGTGAGGTCTTGTACATTGGCATATCAGTTCGTATTATTACTCAAGGTAACATAAATCATAGACTGTCACATAAAATATGAGACAGTATGACTTTAAAATTTGCTACAACGTTCTGACTATAAGATCATTATTGAACTGTGTAGATATTAGTACATTTCTCTTTTCATGCCATACATTTATTAGTGTTTATTTGTAGTGATTCATACATGTTTTCATTAGGAATATTACCATATTATGGCACAGATATCCATGTTCGGTTCAGCTAACACAGAGATGCCCATAAGAGCATACGGAAAATAGAACCACGTAAAGAAAACTATGTACACAAAACGGTACATATTCGGAACACTTTTCACTAACAGTGAAAGCGGTTGCTGACAGACACGCAACTCACACACAATTGACACCCGTTACGTGTGTGCGTCTAAATGGTTCAGGTTCATGGAAATATTTTTTACACGTTTACTCTCATAAATGAACAAATACATTATCTAAGCATACACATTTTTATTGAGCATTTCTCTACCCTATCTAGAAAAGATAAAAAATTTTATATTTAATAAATAGTATTTCACAAAGAACTTGTGTCAAGTTAATTACTTTTTCAGAGTAAGAATGCTTGTCATTAAGATTCTCCCTTTTTGACATAATTTTTCATGAATATTATAATGTAATAACTGGCATGAAAGCTTACACACGTAACATCATGACATTTCTCATGCCAAGAACTTTACTGTAAGTACTATTTACATATTTACAGTTATACTATAGTGCACTTGCACCAATCGTATAATTCTGTTTACACAGACATTGAAATTGAATTCCTATTGTAAATACGTTTTAATGTCTCTATGCTAATACAGTCCTTTTCTCTTTCCTGTATTGAAGTCTTTTGATTTCTTTCATTACTTAGTTTTTCTTTGTCCAGGGGACCGAGTATGAAGCTCTGCAATAGGACGTATGTGGATAGACCTTCATATCATAACAATAATCTTTTATGATACCTGGTCGTTCACTCGTTCACTGAATACTTCATGATAAATGGATAACAATTATATTAATTTTCCAGCCCATGCAGCGTCAATGCAAGTTGTCTCTTTCACCTTTTCCTAGATGGTTGTAGCTGTGTCGCTCATGTTACTGGGTGCATCATTGCTTCGGTTATTGTGACACGTACGTGGGTGCTCATAGTCTAACACTAACAATTCCCGTTTGTTGACAGATAGATTCAATTCTCTTATCAGCAGAAGGTTCGCACCGAACTCCCGATTCAGTTTCAATGTTATTGGTCGCTGTTGGCACTTAAGCATACATGTTCCACGGGCGAGATCAATTACAGCTTCTCTGTCCAGTAAAAACTCAAGACCCAGTAACACCGGTATTGACAAGTTTTCCATTAGTAGGAACGTGCATAAAACGCTATCATTTCCAAAGGAAACTTCAACCTGTGTCTGGTGCTTAAAAATCTGTGCCTTTTTTCCCATCGCTCCTATAACCTTACTATTCGTAACAGGTAAAATCGGCAGTCATTTTATTTGCGTTACCTCCTTGAAGAATTGTGTATTCATTACTGATACACTCGCACAACTGTCGAGGAGAATAATAGTTGCTGCACCGTTGGTGGTTCCAGTGATACTTGCTTGAATATTATCTTTTTCTTGCCTATCAGGGATAGCAGATTCTTGATAGAGTTCATCTTCGATCCTCTTACCATCCTGATAGCGAATCAGGATGTTTTATTGACCTATCGCCCTCATTCTTGGTCTCGGTCACCTGACGAAGGCCTACAGAGACCGAGATTAGTTTGTTGGCTTCTGTATATTCTGTATTGGTTCCGAGCGTACCTCCACTAATTTCACATTTTGTGAGTCTACAGTCGGTGGTGGATACTGATTATTTGTCGTGGGTACAGCCTGTGTATAATTTATTGGCTAACCTGGATTCACAAAATTTTGTTGCGGCTGTCAATGACTTGGCCCTGGTTGTCGCCAATAGCCATTGTCACCTCGCATGTTTTTAGGTTTATCCTTGTACAGACTGCCTGATCTATTGTCATTTCGTCTTTTACGATTACTATTGTTGTTGTTATTATTAGACTTTTTGTTATTATACTACCTCTGATTACCATTCGGATACTGGTAGTCATTGGACTTCTGGTAATTATTGTTATTACTGAAATAGTCAGAATTTTGGTTGTAGGAAATTCTACTATTATTATATATCCCACTACCTTAAGTCTTGTTTTTATTTTTCTTGGGACTACCTTCGCCATTATTTCCACTGTTTCCATCCCAGAAAGCTTTTCCATTAGGACTGTTGGTACTACTTGTTGCGACAGAATTCTTTCTGGCGTCTTCTTGAGCTAAATATAGGGAATAGATCAAAGAAAAAAATTCCTTCAAATCTGTATCTGTGACATTGAACAATTTTTCTTTAACATGTATCGGCAATCAAGCCTTCAATACACGTAACACGTCCCGTGTGGTTACTGGTTGATTCCAGTACCGTGTCATATTAATATATTTTTCGAAATATTTTATTAAGGAACCTGCCTTCGGATTATATATTTCTGTTTATAGACAATCTTCCGCAGTCGTTCTTGAGTCGACGCTGACCATAACTGAGAAACGTCTTTTCAAATTCATTGAAAGTCTTGTAGGTTTCTGAAGAATTTAACGCCCAGAGCGATGCTTCACCAGAAATGTGAAAAACCACATACTGTATTTTCTCGTGCTCCGCCCAGGACTTTGGAAGAACACTTTGAAGTTCCCAATAAAAATTACTGGATGAATATTTTTCTCACTCTCGTCGAGAAATACTTGGATCTGTCGATGTTTAACCAAGCTTTCTTCATGCATCAACGTAGTTAAGTCCCTGGAGTTATTGTCCTTAGCAGACAGTGTACTAACTCTATTACAAGTACATTATGCTTGATAGCTCGAGTTACTTGGTGACACATGATGCTGGGGTATTATGGGTTGATTACCAAAACTTGGTCTTGCATGTGATGCATTTAAGTTCGTTGGCAGATTTTCACTGATCTTTTGCCTGTCAGTACCAGTGTTTTCATGACTGTGTGCTGACATTGTTTCAAAATTTTGATTTTCAAACTTCAATACCTTGGCTACTTCCGTGCGGACTTTTTTTTATTTCTATGGGAATGTCAACCTGCATTGACTCCAAAGTAGTAGCCAAAGCTTTGAACTGGTTTTCTAATTTATCGACTTCAGTTTGAAGACTATTGACTTGAACTGGTATGGTTGTTAATGGTTCGATAACAGTTTTTATAGGACTACTATCTTTGTTAAAATGAGTAGTGACAGCTTTATCCCGATCGACCAATACCTGATATATTCTGTGAACAATCTGCTTAGCTCTCTCTACGAAAATACTGTTTATCTGTTCCATAAATTTCTTTTCACGTTCCTGGTCCCTGAGCTCGCGCTACTATTCACGCTCTTGCTCCCTTCGCTCATGTTCCTGTCTTTCTATAGCTCTTTCTTGCTGCTGCTTGATTGTGAACCTTTCAAATAGTGACGACAGCATATCCAGCAGTGACACAGCTTGAGGATTGCTAACTTCTGCCCCTTGCCCGGTGGAAATACCATTATTAATTTCTAACTGTTTGACTGCAGCAATATCTGCTTGTTTTGACAACTCATCACTTTCACTTTCGCTTGGGACATCAGTTAATGGATTACCATCATCAATTATTAAATTTTCTAGTAATTGTACAGAAGTGTGCGTAGATTGATCTACTTGAGTATCTGAAGCCATTTCTGCATCAGCCATTCAATGTGTGTTGAATTCTGTCTTTTAAAGTAGACTGGGGACCACCGGTCCTCATTTATTTCCATTCATTTGTATCTAACAACATCTGTTGTTGTTGTGGTCTTCAGTCCTGAGACTGGTTTGATGCAGCTCTCCATGCTACTCTACCCTGTGCAAGCTTCTTCATCTCCCAGTTCGTACTGCAGCCTACATCCTCCTGAAACTGCTTAGTGTATTCATCTCTTGGTCTCCCTCTACGATTTTTACCCTCCACGCTGCCCTCCAATTCTAAATTGTTGATCCCTTGATGCCTCAGAACGTGTCCTACAAACCGATCCTTTCTTCTAGTCAAGTTGTGCCCCAATCTCCTCTTTTCCCCAATCCTATTCAAAATCTCCTCATTAGTTATGTGATCTACCCATCTAATGTTCAGCATTCTTCTGTAGCACCACATTTCGAAAGCTTCTATTCTCTTCTTGTCCAGACTGTTTATCGTCCACCTTTCACTTCCATACATGGCTACTTCCCATACGGATACTTTCGGAAACGTCTTCCTGACACTTTAATCTATACACGATGTTAACAAATTTCTCTCCTTCAGAAACTCTTTCCTTGCCATTGCCAGTCTACATTTTATATCCTCTCTACTTCGACCATCATCAGGTACTTTTCTCCTCTTTACTACTTTAAGTGTCTCATTTCCTAATCTAATTCCCTCAGCATCACCCGACTTAATTTGATTGCATTCCATTAGCCTCGTTTTGCTTTTGTTGATGTTCATCTTATATCCTCCCTTCAAGACACTGTCCATTCCGTTCAGCTGCTCTTCCAAGTCCTTTGCTGTCTCTGACAGAATTACAATGTCATCGGCGAACCTATAAGTTTTTATTTCTTCTACATGGATTTAATACCTACTCCGAATTTTTCTATTGTTTCCTTTACTGCTTGCTCAATATACAGATTGAATAACATCGGGGAGAGGCTACAACCCTGTCTCACTCCCTTACCAACTACTGTTTCCCTTTCACGACCCTCGACTCTTAAAACGGCCATCTGGTTTCTGTACAAATTGTAAATAGCCATTCGCTCCCTGTATTATACCCCTGCCACCTTCAGAATTTGAATGAGGGTATTCCAGTCAACAATGTCAAAAGCTTTCTCCAAGTCTACAAATGCTAGAAACACAGGTTTGCCTTTTCTGAGTCTATATTCTAAGATAAGTCGTAGGGTCAGTATTGCCTCACGTGTTCCCATATTTCTACAGAATCCAATCTGATCTTCCCCGGGGTCGGCTTCTACCAGTTTTTCCATTCGTCTGTAAAGAATTCGCGTTAGTATTTTGCACCTGTCACTTATTAAACCGATAGTTCGCTAATTTTAACATCTGTGAACGCCTGCTTTCTTTGGGATTGGAATTATTATATTGTTCTTGAAGTCTGAGGGTATTTCGCCTGTCTCATACATATTACTCACCAGATGGTAGAGTTTTGTTAGGACTGGCTCTCCCAAGGCTGTCAGTAGTTGTAATGGAATGTTGTCTACTCCTGGGGCCTTGTTTCGATTTACATCTTTCAGTGCTCTATCGAGTTCTTCACGCAGTATCGTATCTCCCATTTCAACTTCATCTACATCCTCTTCCATTTCCATAATAGAGTGCTCAAGAGCATCGCCCTTGTATAGTCCCTCAATATACTCCTTCCACCTTTCTGCTTTCTCTTCTTTGCTTAGAACTGGGTTTCCAACTGAGCTCTTGATATTCATACAAGTGTCTCTTTAATTTTCCTGTAGGCAGTATCTATCTTACCGCTAGTGAGGTAAGCCTCTACATCCTTATATTTGTCCTCTAGCCATGCCTGCTTAGCCATTTTGCACTTCCTGTCGATCTCATTTTTGAGACGTTTGTATTCCTTTTTGCCTGCTTCATTTACTGCATCTTTACATTTTCTCCTTTCATCAATTAAATTCAGTATATATTCTGTCACCCAAGGATTTCTACTAGCCCTCATCTTTTTACCTATTTGATCCTCTGCTGCCTTCACTACTTCATCCCTCAAAGCTACCCATTCTTCTTCTACTGTATTTCTTACCGCCATTCATATCAATTGTTCCCCTATGCTCTCCTCGAAACTCTGTACAGCCTCTGGTTTAGTCAGTTTATCCAGGTCCCATCTCCTTAAATTCCCACCTTTTTGAAGTTTCTTCAGTTTTAATCTACGGTTCATAACCAATAGATTGTGGTCAGAGTCCACATTTGCCCCTGGAAATGTCCTACAATTTAAAACCTGGTTCCTAAATCTCTGTGTTACCATTATATAATCTATGAGAAACCTGTCAGTATCTCCAGGGTTCTCCCACGTATACAACTTTCTTTCATTATTCTATAACTAAGTGTTAGCTATGATTAAGTTATGCTCTGTGCAAAATTCTACCAGGCGGCTTCCTCTTTCATTTCTTCCCCCCAATCCATATTCACCTACTACGTTTCCTTCTCTCCCTTTCCCTACTATCGAATGCCAGTCACCAATGACTATAAATTTTCGTCTCCCTTCACCACCTGAATAATTTCTTTTATCTCATCATACATTTCTTCAATATCTTCGTCATTTGCAGAGCTAGTTATCATATAGACTTGTACTACTGTGGTAGGAGTGAGCTTCGTGTCTATCATGGCCACAATAATGCGTTCACTAAGCTGATTGTAGTAGCTTACCTGCACTCCTATTCTTTTATTCATTATTAAACTTACTCCTGCATTACCCCTATTTGATTTTATATTTATAACCCTGTGTTCACCTGACCAAACGTCTTGTTCCTCCTGCCACCGAACTTCGCTAATTCCCACTATATCTAACGTTAACCTACCCATTTACCTTTTTAAATATTCTAATCTACCTGCCCGATTAAGGGATCTGACATTCCACGCTCCGATCCGTAGAACGCCAGTTTTCTTTCTCCTGATAACGACGTCCTCTTGAGGTGTCCCCGCCCGGAGATCCGAATGGGGGACAATTTTACCTCCGGAATATTTTACTCAAGACGATGCCATCATCATTTATCCATACAGTAAAGCTGCATGGCCTCGGGAAAAATTACGCCCGTAGTTTCCCCTTGCTTTCAACCGTTAGCACTACCAGCACAGCAAAGCCGTTTTGGTTATTGTTACAAGGCCAGATCAGTCAATCATCCATACTGCTGTCCCTGCAACTACTGAAAAGGCTGCTGCCCCTCTTCAGGAACCACACGTTTGTCTGGCCTCTCAACAGATACCCCTCCGTTGTGGTAGCACCTACGGTACGCTGAGGCACACAAGCCTCCCCACCAACGGCAAGGTCTGTGGTTCATTGGGAGAAACAACGTTTATGTTTGCTAAAATTCTCGATTCAAAACTGTCATGGAGATATTTTTGCTAAGATAGCGGCAGACAAGCGATGGCCAATTTGTGTATTGTTATTCTCCATTCCTTTTATATCAAGTTAATATACTCAGATAAATGTCTTTAAGCATTTTGTTCTCTATTATTCTCAATGAAAAATGTTTCATATTTTTTATACTAGCTACTGGTAAACTCCGCAGTAAGTTACCAGCGCTAGTGGCTGCGCTCCTAATTAATTAGATTGGATTACAATTGAAATTTAAAAAATCCACATCTAGACGATAACGACTCAATTTTTCAAATAATAATTAACAATACAGTCACTTGTTTTCTCTTTACAGGCCTCACACGTCTCACGTCCGAACAGTTCATCGGTTAGCACAGGAAGAACAACTGGACCACAATTATCACAGATTCAAGAAAAAGATTATAATTGTCATTGTCTATGAATGTAGTTCTCTGACAATAATTTTAATTCACACAGAAATTCAATTATTACAGAGATAATGAAATAATTATAGTCATTTTTACACGACAAATTCTTTTCTATACGTAGTATGGATAATATTTGTTGACGTTTGTACACTTAGTTTAACATCTTGTGGCTAGAATATAGTGTCGTGGATATTACGGGGGGAACGGCACCTATGGCATGGGTATCGATGGGAGCTGTGTGACAGCAACCGTATCATTTCAGTGCACGGTGACGCTGCGTGGCTCCCAAGATCGCCAGGCCTGACAACGTGTGAGTTTTTCTTGTGAGGCCTTCTTAAGACAGGAGATTACCGTACTCGGCCTGATACCACCGAAGAACTTACAGCAATGTTACGAGAGGAAACCACCAGGATCCCTATTGAAATGTGGGACTGAGCCACACTTAACGTTACTATTATGCTGCAGGACTGTGTGCTACGAATGGGAGCTCATCTGTCCGATGTGATGTTAGAAAAATAAAAATGCTTTTGACATCCAGCAATGGCATATTCTGTACTGTAGATTGACATACATTAATACGTGTAAAGTAACTGGGCTCATCTATTTATGTCCATTCTTAAATACCCCATACTTTTGAGTCATGCTGTACTTGATGTCACAGGGTTCTCTCAACTTGAATGAAATTTTCACTCTACAGCGGAGTGTGCACCGATATGAAACTTTCTGGCAGATTAAAACTGTGTGCCGGACCGAGACTCGAACTCGGGACCTTCGCCTTTCGCGGGCAAGTGCTCTACCGACTAAGCTCTCCAAGTAAGACTCACGCCCCGTCCTCACAGCTTCACTTCTGCCAGTACCTCGTATCCTACCTTCCAAACTTCACAGAAGCTCTCCTGCGAACCTTGCAGAACTAGCATTCGGTAGAGCACTTGCCCGCCAAAGGCGAAGGTCTCGAGTTCGTGTGTCGGTCCGGCATACAGTTTTAATCTACCAGGAAGTTTCATATCAGCGCACATTCAGCTGTAGAGTGAAAATTTCATTCTAGAAACAGCCCCCAGGCTGTGGCTAAGCCATGTCTCCGCAATATCCTTTCTTTCAGGAGTGCTAGTTCTGCAAGTTTCGCAGGAGAGCTTGTGTAAAGTTTGGAAGATAGGAGACGAGGTACTGGCGGAATTAAAAAATGTGAGGACGGGGCGTGAGTCGTGCTTGGGTATCTCAGTCGGTGAAGCACTTGCCCGCGAAAGGCGAAGGTCCCGAGTTCGAGTCTCGGTCCGGCACACAGTTTTAATCTGCCAGGAAGTTTCTCTCAACTTGTTCTACAGGCACCATTTGCACATCTACACAGGAAAAATATCTAATTTGGCACAAGATACTGAGTGACTAAACAACGACTGAAATATTTTGTCAAGGTATTGTAACCGTCAAATAAAAAACGTATTTTCATTCTCTGGACCGATATTTACCTTATTATCGTCAGTTACTCTGTAAATCCATGCTGCCCGTAAAAATTGTAAAGCTAAGATCGAAGGTAGAAAAGTTTTAATGAATTACAGTGTGAAAGTGCAGACCTGTTAAGACACATGAAGACTAACAGCTACTCTAATTGAAAGACAGACTTTAGAAAGCATAACCCGCACCGTCCATGCAAAAGCATTCAGAAAGGAGTTAAAGTACAGTTCATTGGACTTTGAAGTGGCTGTATTTTTACGAAGTTTGATACTGCTTGCTTTAAGATGTAAAACCAGTTCGTAGCTAAAGAACATTGAATTGTTTTCGGTATGTTAGGTGTAATTATTATGTTAGAGCACCGTGTTTCCAATAAATCCATGTGGTAGCTGATGGCGATGGAGTTCTTCACGTCATCTCCATATCCATCGCAATGCCACCTTCCATCTTTGTAAGAATCATTAACGACATCCTTTCTCAAGATATAACATATTAATTTAATTACTACTGTTTAGTAGTATTATTCTTTATTTTTACTGATATGTTCTTCAACAGTCATTTCGCGATAGGGAAGTCGACAAACAGGCAGAGAAAGTCTGGACTTCACTAAACACGTCACAAATATAAGTCAAATATGAATTTCTCACCTTTCACATTAAAAACGACTCTGAACACTAATATCTCTACCAATTTCCGATTGATTGCGTATTAGTAAGAAAAGATAAACCATAAGAAAGGCTCCTTATGCGAATGAGGGTCATTAATTTCCATGGACCGTAGAGTACCTACTTATGATATGTTGTCTGATTGTCCATAGACGTTTCGAAGACACAAAATCAACTGTGTGAAGTTACCAAATTACACACTTTAAGTACTGTGGAAGAGAGAGAGGGGTATAGTGACCTTTGACACTTTCCATTTCAGCAATGGTTGCTTGCTGTGCAGTCCTTAATTAAAGTTTTTCCTAAACCCTGACGCAGTGAGGAGTCTCTCGGATCACGAAACCTTATCCCCCCGGACTTGCAATGTTAATGTAATTCAGTCATTAAAATTCATGTCGCGGGGTTTTTGGCCTATCGATTGGAGGTCCGTTGAATATTTAAGTACACTTAAGTCTCGACAAGCGGGATTACAAGTTTCAGGGCAGGTCGTGCCGGATTTCTCTTCGGCGAACATCTTCATTGGCTGTCTGGCCTCCAGTCCGTCGGTGGAAAGGGCTTTGGGTGGGAAACTGAGCCATCAAGGATTACGAAGGCAGGTCTAGAGCGAGACATTAACCAAACCTCGGCAAACATTAAATGCAAATCCAGTGCATCTTTATGTTCTACACGTGTAAAGTATTTCGTTATTATCGTCAGTATCCTTGCTAATATCTGACACGGCTTATCTTCGCATCTAGAGTGGCCAAATAGAATGACAATGAATTGAAATCGCTTGAATGTGGAACAGTCAACAGATTTATCTAATTTGTTAGTATCCCGAGAAAGTGCGACGTGTCATGGTTTCAAACTATACATGGTACAACGATCCTGAGCGTTCTTCAAAATGCATTAAATAGATACAAAAATAATCAGACGAACCATAATGAGTCACTTACGCTCAAAACTAATTGCAATAGATAAGAGATAAGAAAAACGAAGATTGCATTCACTATGTCTTGTAGACACCACTCTGTCGGAGATTGCTTTACTGATAATTTGGTGCTTCCAGCTATTTCATCTAACTGGAGAATAAATAACATTCCAGTCTTGTTAACACAAAAATTGTGTGACAAATGTGACAAACCTGGACCGCAGTATTGACTTAATTACCATGTGACTGTTTTCTCCAAGAGATACTAAATTTTCTAATTTAGTGAAGCAAGTACTGACGATAACTGCTGATTGTCCGAAAGGCGAACAAGATCGGACGGCAGAAGATTTAGTTTTCAATAGAATAATATTTTTCTTCCCTAGTTAATCACGTGGTATGTGCACAAGACAATGGTCAGTACAATGAGACAGTGTGTAGAAGATTATTCCGTCACAAAATAAAAATGATTATTGAAATGGAAAAAGGCGTTACCTTCATTCATTTCAGTATGAATGGTGTGCTATAATCAATTTACATATAGTTGTAGCAGACAGCCTCACAGAAAATTGTATGTAGTACATTTTCGTAAGACAAGGGGTGAATTCTTCAACACACATAGTTTAAATTTTTGGAGTCCTCCATCTATTAAAACATAACTTTAAGAACCCCTATTATTCTGAAAAAATATAAGTAACCAGGTCCTTTATTTTAAAATAGAAATGGATGAAGGAATCTGGTTAAAATCTATAGATAATACTCGTTTTTTACAGTCATTTGTTCCATTTACGTCGTTTCTTTGTTGGGTCACAATTCATAAAGAAATGTTCCATCTATGCAACTAAATGAAAGGCAGTTTGCCTTTGCCATAAGGGTTCCGATTCTTTTATTTATGAAACATCTGCAGAGGCCTGTAAAACATGTTTCTTCTTATACATACAAAAGTGTTTTATGTAGTAGTCACAGTATATAACTATATTACATTTTTCACGTTTTCTATTGTTTTTCAGATTGGAAACAACTTTTCTAGCACAAATTTCGCTAAGTTAAATTATCGTTGGCGCTACTTACGATTTCCATTATTTTTAAGTCATATGCATGGTTCTGAAGATGTGTCCATTCTGTCCCCATGCTCCAGCTGGCTGATTTTCGACGTTTTCTTGGCCACATTTATTACAACACATCACTTGCAGTTTTCATTTTCTGATCAACATGTCTATGTTTACAGTGAGTAGGGCTGCCAACTGTCACAACTGTAACTCTGCATTTATCTTTCGTCTTTTGTTTGTGCTGCGTGTTTGGTTTGATTTTTTCATTTTTTTTTTTCTGTGAGTGTTCGTTTGTGTGTGTGTATTTTGTTATGTGTGAATGGTCGTCGCTTGTGAGAGCATTTATCTTTCATTTTCCAAGTAGATATTTGTGTGTGTGTGTGTGTGTGTGTGTGTGTGTGTGTGTGTTTATCAGTATGTAATATGTGCGTGTGTGAGAAAGAGGTAGAGAGAGTTAGAGAAGGGAGTAGAGGAAGATTCATTAATTATTTACTCTGATTATGTTCGCAGATTTCTGATTGTTATTTTTTCTGTGGCTAACTTCAGCAGTGAGCTATTAGTTATATTGATTTGGTCCTTAATTACTTTTGTTACCATTGCAAGGGCTCTTTCTGTATGACAGTTTTCTTGTACTTTCAGGAGTCTGTTCTTGTAAGTGTTCACCCTAACAATTTTCATGTCGTGTAGCATGTTGGATGATTCATGTCCATGTTTATCAGATGTCTGGTAAAGATAGAATAGCTGATTTTATACTTCAAGCTTTTCATATGTTCCTTACATTTAATTTTAAAATTCCCGCCGGTCATCCCCAGATACAGGGTATCCACATTCTTGGCTTTCTAAGTGGTATATATCTGCTCATTGTCGTTTATCTGGTTTGTCTGTTGTTTGTAAATGTGGCTGGAGTGTGTTTCTTGTTCTGTAAGCTACTTCACTGACGACATTATTTACTATCGAAGTGGCGTTGAGGTGACGATGTGCTCGTTTTATAAGGCCAATTTCAAAGCTGCAACATTGACTGGCTGTTGCAACTATTTGTATGCAAGTAAGGCGACTGTCGAAATATGTGTCAAATCCCACAGATGATGTTAACTATGTAACTCATAAGATAACAAATAAAATATGATGCCTAAAGCATTAAAAGGGAAAAATGTGTAATTTACATCAAAATAAATATAGCACAAAGTCTCATTTACCCATCGCAGTGGTCGAAGACATAAAACAATGAGCATAAGAGAAATGACGTTTAAAAAACTGTGAAGTAGATGTTTACAGTCATTCCATGAAATAGGTGTGCAAAACTATCGATGTACGGAAATATGGGTTACAATACTACAATGTAATATATCATTGACACATCTGAATAGTCATAAACGTAAAACAAATTCATAAGTGATCAAATGTTAAACTAAACTGTGACTGTAGTTGTCTACTGTCATGAAAATATCAACAAGGATGGAATTATTATTTGGAGAAATAAAAGAGGAATAAATACGAACTGAAAAAGATAGTGTTCTTTAGTTAACCTAGGCCACGATCATCATGAAGTGAGGCACTGCCCACACACTGGGTCTATTAAGATGGTCCTGAGTAAACACTGGAAAAACCTAAGCATCCAAGAGTTTAGAATAAAGTGAGCAAAGTTTGTTACAACCATGAAGACATTCCATAAAAAGTGAAAGAATAAAAAGGGATCGGAAGACCAGGAACATCTATAGTAAGTCGTCAAAAGGACCATAGAAATATTATTCTCTGAAGTCTAGTTACCCGTTGTGTATGGATGGGGTTTAATTTTTGTAGTGAGCAAAAAATTTCTATCGCTTCTAATATGTTAAGAAACAATCCTTTAGGTACACTGTGAAGGATTTTTAAGTTATTCCTTCTGAGTCTGATGTGTTATATGTTGGTCAAATACTGATTTATTACTAGAGGTATTTGAAGTGTGTTTCTTATAACGAGTAGTGAAGTCCCTACCTGTCTGGTCAATGTATCATCATGGATATAATTTCTTCTTCCATTATTTGTTTTTAGTCGTATTTTGTATATTATTACATCCCTCTAATTCTATTGCATGTAAATATATCAGTGTGGGTATGAAGATAGTCTAAAACAAACCGAAACCGTTAACCTCATACAAAAATATTTATTGGGGTTGTGACTGTTTACATTCAGTTTGAAATAATAAATAAACCACTGTATGCCAGAGAGATGTGCTCTCAAAAATTATGTATAATTGTGCCTGTGCCTGTTGGCTTTCTGTAGGCGTCAATTGTGTGCTGATTGCTGTCTCTCATTATTGTTATATCGAGGAAATGTATTTGCTTTTGTGTTTCTTTTCCATGATGAATTGAATATTTTTATGTATGTTGATTATGTCTGTACGAGGTTTATTTATTTCCTATTTCGTCCCTTGGTTCGTTTACCACACGGATTAAGTCATGTGGGATCCATATGCACACACACACACACACACACACACACACACACACAAGGGAATTTCCAATAAGAAAGACAAAAAGCTCCCACAATGAACGACACATTCACACATATCAAAATACAGACACACGCAAGCTCCCACAATGAACGACACATTCACACATATCAAAATACAAACACACGCACATGGACACTAAACAAATGCAAAATTCCGAACTAAACACTTAACACAAACAAAAGACGAAAGATAAATACACATTGACAGTTTACAGCACTGCACACTATAAACACACATGTGTTGATCACAAAGTGAACATTGTAAGTGATATGTGCTAATAAACGAGAGTGCAAAAACGACGGAAATCGGCCAGATAGAGGATGGGGACGGAATGAAAACACATACACATACAGACAACAGCTCTGGAATTTGTACATAACTCCAACGATAATTTAACCACACGAAATTTATGCTGCAAAGGTTTTTTCTTATTTGAATACAAGAGAAAACATGACAAACGGTAATATAGCAATACGTTGTAACTACTGCTACAGAACAAATGTATTACATATTCGAAAAGGAGCATGAGTTATAGGCCACTGAAGATGATTCATTAATAAAAGCGGTGAAGTGCATAGGGCAAAGAACAAACTGCCCTTCGTTTAGTTGCACAGACGTAGCATGCCCCCATGACTATTTTTACATACCGTATTAACAAAGGTGTGCCATGATAGTGGTGCAGAGAAACAAGAGTGCACTCTGCCAATGTGGGTGATAAGAAACTATCGAGTGACACACAATTCATCAACCAACCAATCCAATGTTTAAGGCATGACTATTGTACCAAGCTAGCCACTTATATACAGGATTTGGTACCAATGCGAATAGTTTAAGGGTTAACATGATCGCTGTTACTTTACAATCCAAACAAGATTAGGCATCTGTTACAGGACGACTGGATCAGGTTAACTTCAGTTAATGATATCAATCATCGTTTACCAAGGCTATGTTCCGGGTTTTTCCTAGGTCTCAGTGTAGTTTATCTACCTAGGCATTACAGCTTACCCTACAGTATGCCACTGTTACTGACAGCCAACCAGTAACATTGATGTAGGTGCCAGTAAAACTGAAAGTCATTCGTCAATTTCATAGATTCCTGGATGCCATAGATATCAGATAAGTACTCGTATCGTGTAGTAAAGCCCGTCGTTCATCACACTAGACGATACAGTACAAACGATAGAAAACGTAACTGACCACGAACAGTTTATTCTTTCTAAGAAGACAAAGTGAGTATGGAGCACTGATGTTACACATTATTTACTCATTAGAGGAAAAACCCATTTTTACTGTAGCTTAGGATTATTGATTATGAAATTACTGTACACTTTTAAGATACCACAAACCGAGCAACACTCGCAACACTTATGGTTCAATCTATCATGCCAGTGTTAATTAATCACACAGTCGCAACGATCAAATCTTTTTGCTAAGTTCTCCTCATTATGGCAGGGTTGTTGAGCGAGGCAATACTGTGTTTAACCCTATCACAGGCTGCAGTTGCGCCAAGCACCGTGCATATACAGCCAAGTGACTCGATAAACATATTCAGGTTAGCTGGATAAGGGAGCACATCCGGTATTGTACATTTACTGGAGAAAGTCACTGTAAACATTAAAATAACCATTTACGTGAAAATTCATACTACCCACTAAGTTTCTTGATGGGTTATTTTCTTTTGGAGATCTAAATATCCAGCTTTCCACCCACATCATATCACAGTCTCTATTTGATCTGTGCAAAATTACCTTGCTTCGTCAATACAAATGACTTTATGGCTATGTATTGATAAACATGTAACTAGAGTAGTTTTACTTTATGTAAGATTGTATTCTGGTCTCACATGTTATGTACACCAGTGTGTAAATATTGATTTATTCCCCGCATTGGGTAGATGGGTCGTACTTTCGGTTCAGTGAATATACCCTTACACAAAGTTATGAGTAGTCCTTTTTGAACGCACGGCTATATTTTTACTTCACAGAAACTTCCCATTTGTTGGCTGTTATCTAACTTTTCCCCTTCGTATTTTATCAACTAAGATGTTGCTTGAAAACACCAATAGGAGAGAATTTTTTACATTCCAACGAAATGAAAGGTTTGTTACACAAAACAAAACAAAAAAAAACAGACAAAAGAAGAATGACTTCTCTGAAGGCCCATGAATGCCTACCATTTCCATAACACTGTAACTTATCCATCGTTATGTTGTGCTTTGGGAAATGTGTCCTAATACAATTACGCAATTTAGACTCGTTGCTGTTGACAGGCAAATGCGGACACTACGCGGTGGACGAAAGCAAATCGCCCCATGGGCGTACTGACCACAAATGTAAGCGGCAGCGAAATACGGCGACATTTGCCGATGGTCACTGCGACACCCGAGTGGGACAGGCTCCACTGCTAACGACCTTTCGCCGTGGGGCCGTCCGATCACGACATTAAGCTACCAGGTCCGCATTTCAAACCGTTTCAAATTCCCGTTTTGGCCGCAGCAGGCAATTAATGTCACGTTGCCATTAGACAGACAGTTTCTCGTAAATTTCAGTTCCCAGTTTCAACAAACCTCTGGATATACTCGCAAATGAAATGCTATAAACTCATTCATCTTGAATTGTCAGAAATAGAATCAGTTAATTGATAAATGAGAAATATGAAATAATTAAAAGCTAAAACAAAACACAGAAAAAGAAAAGGAAATTACGTTTAAGTAAATATGTGCTTTTTGTTCACTCCCATTTTACGCATTCGAGTGTACAGTTTCAGATAAAGTATAATGCACCGCAGCAATAATTGGGATAGTTCCTTTGTAATTGTTGTCTGAAAAGCTGAAGATATTCGTAAATAAAATTAATGTGAACCAAATAATTTCGATATACGCATATGAGCATTAATTAATGCACCATAATTACGGCTTCTAGTTACCATATACGTTCAACTATTTCTCATACACTCTACACCGATTCACTAAGATTTTTTCATGTATTACTAAAGATTACTGTAGCTCATAATAAAAAGAAGGAAAAAAACGCTGTCGACACGTCGTGAGAGGCACTTCCTTAACTAGTAAATTCTCCATAGTGAATGCAGGGTATTCAATACGTGTCCATTGAAGAATTTACTGACCTTGGTTAATTTGGTCTTCATTATAACATAACTATTTACTAACTAGGGACACAGTCAATTCTTAAATTCTTTTGATAGCTTGTAGTCCTACGTGCACATGAGAAGATGTATTAATATTAATTGCAATTTGTTTTAAAGGAAAAATTTGTCCCAGAATAGACATATTATGAAACATCTCCTCATTCGTCATTGCTGTACAGTTTCGTTCATGAAAAAATTTTCAAAACCATAAAAACGTTTTCACGATAGTGTTAATACAGCTACATAATAGTGAGTAATCACATAGATAAAGTGAGTCAACAAGATTGACATAATATGCTATCAGGAATACACTCCACCGAATTACTTATATCTGATGAAGTTAATAGTCTTAGTCTGTGCCCCACCGCAGCATGTCATGGGAGCGATGACTGGTGTTATCATATTGTCTGTCATTGAGGTGCATGACTGCGCCCCCACCGACATCCTTCAAGTATTTTCATTTTTATAATTTGATTGCATGTGCACTATCATTTACTGTCTGCACATTGATGATGAAGGGACTGGTGACTTCAGACAAGTGGGGGCGATATGCAGTCTAGTATCAAATCCACAAAGCGTAAAGCTGGGCAGTTGAGTGACATCCTAATGCTGTTCAGTCTGTATGTCATTTTACAAGTATGTGTTAAGATGTATTGCTGACACATAAACAAAGGCAGGATGGTCATTGTTTCTGTATTCCATGGAAAATACAGAAAGAAAAATAATCTGTTGTTTTCCTTATCTATCTGGAGGATAATCTACAACTGGGAATTCAGAAGGCAATTGTGGCTGCCAAGGTGATATTTATGTCAACAACATGGCTCCTATGTGTTTTGAGAGAGCATCTCATGGCGAGGTGAATCACATTGCAGGTATATGGAAACTTTTGCTGTAGGTATTGCTTTCCTGTGTGAGGATGTAAGAGACAGGTGGTGGTAAAGCTTTGCACTTACTGACAACGCCACCCATGAACCATGGACCTTGCTGCTGGTGGAATGGCTTGTTTGCCTCGGTAATATAGAGTAGTTGCCAGAGCAATAGTCTGGGCAATTGAGTGATCTGTCGCTGGTGGAATGGCTTGTTTGCCTCGGTAATATAGAGTAGTTGCCAGAGCAATAGTCCGGGCAATTGACTGATCTGTCCTTGTAACATGTAACAAAACACTCACGCTGTGTTGGTTCTGCAAATGGCAGAAAACAAGGGGAAATTACTACCATAATTTTTCCCGAGGGCATGCAGCCCTACTGTGCGGTAAAATGATGATTTCATCATCTTCGGTAACATATTCTGGAGATAAACTGATCATCCATTTGGAGATCTGAATGGGAACTACTCAGGAAGATGTCATTATCAGGAGAAACAAAACTGGCGTTTTATGGATCGATGCTTGAAATGCAAGGGCCTCTTAATTGGGAAGGTGGGTTAGAAAATTTAGAAAGGGAAATGGTTAGGTTAGAGGTAGACATAATGGGAGTTAGTTACGTTAGGTCACAGGAAGAACAGGACTTCTGGTCCAGTGACTGCAGGGTTATAAATATAAAATCAAACAGAGGTAATGCCGGAATACGTTAAATAATGAATAAGGAAAAGTAACACAGATAAGCTACAGTGAACACCATAGTGAAGGCATTATTGTAGCCAAGATAGACATGAAGCCTACACCCACCACAGTAGTGCAAGTTCATTTGCCAACTAGCTCCACAGACGATGGAGAGATTGAAAATATGTACAATAAAATAAATTGTTCAGATAGTTAACAGAGACAAAATTTAATACACAAGTGGGACAAGAATTTGTTAGTAGCAAAAGAAAGAGAAGGAAAAACTGTATATGAATATGGACCGGAGGAGAGAATGAAAGAGGAAGCCACAGAGCAGAATGTAATCATAGTTAACACTTGGTTTAAGGGGACATTGTATATGAAATTTGTTGAAATTTGATGTTTTCTGTTTTCTATTCCATAATGTACATGGGACTTTACTGAGCACTTTGGTATGTATTACATTACAATCAGACAATTGTGAGACCTTCAAACAATATTTGGAATGTTGACGTGTGACTTTCAAATTTAGTGGCTACGCATACACTGCCACTGTTGAGCACTCGTATCTTGGGAACTACAAAGTCTAGAAGGCAGTGCATTGCTTTGTTTTCTGCCTACAGCTACGTCTCTGAAGTTGGCATTACCAATAAACAAATCAGTTCTTCGATTCTGAAACTGGGTTTCGTTTAAAGTAGTGTGATTATCGCCTATTTTTGTGGTAAGCTAACTTCTATTGCTTTTTATATGTAAATAAAATGACTAAACGTAAAAGTAACTTCAAGAAACGCAAATTTGCGGGTAACAGATGTGTGAGACCTGCATTTTCTTCTGAAGTGCTTGTAAACACATGTGCTAGCAGTGAAGGAAACCACGATCATGTTTCTGAAGTGACCATACCCCCTAGTGTATCGGAAAGGAAAGTAGCTTTAGAAATGGGTGACGGTGGTAAAAGTAATGATATTATGGACAACGTGATTATTGATCTGCAAATCCTTGCATGCTGTCTTTGTGGTGGTGAAGTTAAACTCTATGAAGATATTGGAGCTAGAATAGGTGTTATGTCTAAATTAATTATTAAATGTCAGAAGTGCAAAAACGAAAAAGCATTTCATACTTCACAAATTGTTCTGGTCATGAGTTGCATGAAACTAATGTGAGATTGTTTTATGGCTTCACATGCTTTGATAAAGGTGCAAGGACTGGTAATGTTCTCTGCACTGTGTTGAATTTGCCAAAACCACCTACTAGGTATACGAAATATGTAACAGCAGTTGGGGACTCTATAAATGCTGTGGCTGAAGATTCAATGGTTGCTGCTACATCAGAAGCTGTTGAACAAAATGAGGGTGACACAGAAATCAGCACTGCTGTGGGTAGATCCCTGCGAAAGCGTGGGTTTACCACAGTTCTAAAAATGGTCTTACATCTTCAATAAGTATTCACACTGGAAAAGTTTTGGATTTCGAAATTCTCAGTAAGTACTGCCAACGTTGTATAGTGAACCAGCAGATCAGATTACTTCATAAGCACCAGTGTATAAAAAAACTATCGTGGCTCAAGTGGAGGAATTTAGGTAAAAGAAGCAGTTAACGTTTTCCAGCGTTTGCAGAAAGAGAGTGGTGCCAGATAGGTGAGTTACTTAGGTGATGGAGACAGAAAGGCTTTAATTGCAGTACAAAACAGTAAGGCATACGATGTTCCTTTCGAAATCTTGAGTGTATAGTACAAGTCAGGAAAAGGATGGGAAAACATCTGTGTAACCTAAAAACGAAGCTAGGTAACACAAATAAATGTGATGGAACACTAACGAAAAAAGTAATGGATGAATTACAGGAACATTGTGGGTAGGCCAATAGAGATAACTGTGACAATTGAGAGAAGATGAAAAGAGCTGTGTCGAGCACATTCTTTGATCGAATATCAACCAATGAAAAGCCATATCATGCATTATGTTTCCCTCCACCGAACACTTGGTGTAAACGTGGTCAAGCTGTGTTTCCTGGCACTCGGCATGACTTTACACATAAACATTCTCTTCCTCTGGCAGTAATGGAGGCAATGAAACGTATTAACAAAGATTTGGAAAATCGTGAGCTACTAAAGAAGTGTTTACATGGGAAGACCCAGAATGGGAATGAGTTCTTCAATAACGTTGTGTGGTGCTGTGTGCCTAAAATATATATTTGTTGGCCTTACGACTCTAAAGTTAGCTGTGTCTGATGCTCTAATAGCTTTTAATGGTGGGAAATATGAAAGACGTGAGGTTCTTGAGAAGTTAGGGGTAAGATTTGGACACAACACAGCTAATGGACTGCGGGAACTGGATGAGGTTCGTGTACGTGAAACAGAGTTAGCTGCTCAGCGAATGACAAAAGAAGCAAGAAAGAAAAGGAGGCGGCAACTACTGGGCTGTTGCGATACTATGGTCCAGGGCGATTCTAGTGCATTAAAGACACAGAAATGTAAGTCTGTATAAGAATTTGTAATAACAATGATTTTAAGCCTCAATATCTCTAAACTACATTTTTTGCAATAAATAACCCGTTTTCTAAAAAAGTACTGGTGGTAGAGACATGAAATTTTCACAGAATGCCAAGTATGAGATTAAACGCACATGGAATTAGAATAATTAAAATATCTTGAGTTGTTTTGTTTCTATGTTCATTTATTTACAAAATTCTGTCACAAAATTGAGTGTTCGAAAAAAAAGATAACATACCCCACAGTACAATTTTAGTAATAATTCTAGTTCAGTGTATCTAGAAAGGTGCATTCAATAATTATGGAAAATTGTAAGTTGGTGTCTCATAAATTTTCCAAGATAATGAGTCACAAAATTCGAGAATACAACATTGGAAGCATAAGACATACAATATCCCATTAAGAATCATGAAAGAAGGTTATATACGTGGAAAACGTCTAAACATAATAAAGTGTTGCAGATTGATTATATAATGGTAAGACAGAGATTTAGGAACCAGATTTTAAACTGTAAGACGTTTCCAAGGGCAGATATGTACTCTGACCACTATTTACTGCTTATGAACTGTATATAAAAACAGAATAAGATGCAGAAAGATGGGAATGTAAGGAGATATGCCAAGGATAAACTGGTAGAACGTGAGGTTGTAGAGAGTTTCAGAGGGAGAATTAGGGAATGACTGAAAAGAACGGATGAAAGTAACACAGAAGAAGAAGAAAAGATAGCTTTGAGGAATAAAAAAGTCAAGTCGGCGGAGGATCAAATAGGTAGAAAGAAGTGGGCTAGTTAAAATCTTTGGGTAACACAAGAAAATTGAATTTAATTGATGAAAGGAGAAAATATAAAAATGCAGTAAATGAAGAAGACGAAAGGGAATACAAATGTCTAAGAAATAAGATCGACAGGAAGTACAAAATGACTGATTAGGAATGGCTAGAGGAGAAATGTATGATTTAGAAGCATATAACACTAGGCGAAAGATAGATGTCACCAACAGGAAAATTAAAGAGACCTTTGGAGAAAAGAGAACTTCGTGCATGAATACCAACAGCTCAGATAGAAAATCAGTCCTGAGCAATGAAGGAAAACCTGAATTGTGGAAGTGGAGTATAGAGCGCCTGTATAAAGGAGATGTACTTGAGGGCAATATTGTGGATATGGAAGAGGAGGCAGATGAAGAGATATGAGATATATGATACGCATGAAGAATATGGCAAAACTCTGAAGTCGAAACAAGGCTCCAGAAGTCTACAACATTTCTTTAGAACTACTGGTAGCCTTGGGCGAGCCAACTATGACAAAACCCTTCCATTTTGGTGAGCCAGCTATGACAAATCTTTTCCATCTGGCGAGCAAGATGAATGAGACAGGCGAAACTCCTCAAACTTTAAGAAGTATATAGTAATTCCAATTACAAAGGAAGTAGGTCCTGACAAGTGTGAAAATTACCAAACTATCGGTTTAGTAAGTCATGGTGGCAAAGTAATAGCACGAATTTCTTACAGAAGAATGGAAAAACTGGTTGAAACCGACCTTGGGGAAGATCAGTTTGGATTCTAGAGAAAAGCAGGAACATGCAAGGCAACGCTGACCATACGACTTCTCATAGAAGGTAGGTTCAGGAAAGGCAAACCTACGTTCAAAGCTTTTGTGGACTTAGAGAAAGCTTGGACTGTATTGATTGGAACACCCTGTTCCAAATTCTGAAGGTGACAGCATAAAATGTAGGGAGCCAAAAGCTATTTACAATTTGTGCGGAAACCAGATGGGAGTTATGTGAGTAAAGGGGTATGAAAGGGATGCAGCCGTTGAAAAGTGAGTGAAACAGTGTTGTATCCTGTTCTTGATGTTATTCGATCTGCATATTGAGAAAGCAGTAAAGGAAAGAAAAAAAGAAAGTTTGGAATAGGGATTAAAGTCCACGGAGAATGAATAAAAACTTTGAAGTTTGCTGATGACATGACTGAAAAAGAATTCGACTGTGTCCTGAAAATGGCATATAAGACGACATTAATAAAAGCTAAACAAGAGTAATGAATAGTAGCCGAAATAAATGAGGTGATGCTGAGAGAATTAGATTAGGAACTGATACAATTAAAGTAGTAAATGAGTTTTGCTATTTGGACAGCACGGTAACTGATGATAGTGAAAGTACAGAGGAGAGAATATGTAGACTGGCAATGGCAAGAAAGGCGTTACACATCGTGTAATGGTTCAAGCATCAGGAAGTCTTTTCTGAAACAATTTGTTTGGAGAGTAGCCATGTTTGGAAGTGAAAAATGGACGATAAACAGTTCACACAAGCAGAAATAGAAGCTTTTGAAATGTGGTGCTACAGAAGAAACCTGAAGATTAGATGGATAGATCAGGTAACTAATGAGGAGCTACTGAGCAGAATAGTGGAGGAAAGGAAATTTGTGGCATAACCTGACTAGAAGAAGGGTTCGATTGGTAGGACACATTCTCAGGCATCAAGGAATCGCAAACTTAGTACTGGATAGAAGCATGGAGGATAAAACCCGTAGAGGGAGAACAAGAGATGAATGCAGTAAGAAGTTTCACAAGGATGCAGGGTACAGTAGCTATTCAGAGATAAAGAGACTTGTACAAGGTAGAGTAGCATGGAGAGCTGCATTAGA
Organism: Schistocerca cancellata; assembly: GCF_023864275.1. Lineage (NCBI taxonomy): Eukaryota > Metazoa > Arthropoda > Insecta > Orthoptera > Acrididae > Schistocerca > Schistocerca cancellata. The sequence continues at coordinate 502,800,963 of NC_064633.1, forward strand.
CCAATCTTCGGACCGAAGACCGCAACATCAACAGACATTGCGTCGACTGTTTATCTTCCTTTCTTCAGCACATTACAGTAGAGGCAATGCTCCTATTCGTATTAGTAGTTATTGTGCAATTACTCTCAGACAGCTATTTCTACCAATGTTTGTTACACTTGCAATTTGGTCTGATCAACAACTTTTTATGGTTGGCCGAACTTAACAATTTCGTCACGTCAACAATGCTAACATTTTCGGTGCATCCACAGTGCAATAGTACAATATAATCTTCCTTGTATGTGTAGAGTAAATGTTGTAGTTACAAATCGAAGCTTAAAACACATGAAATAGATCAACCATACGTTGCAAGATGTTATACAACAATGTCGCAGTTTCCTCGTTAAATAATGAAAAACAACTGGCAGGTAGATAATAGGTTACTTTTGATACACTGCTTCTTTTCTTCCTAAGATCTACAAAACAACATTGCTCTACTTCACTGTGACAAAAAGTATTTCTCTTATTGCTTTAAAATAGCTCTCGTGTAGTGGCATATATGGTGGTTTACACATGGCAGTTGACAGCATGTTCCTCCTCACAAACTGGGACTTGCTAAAGTAACTAGTCAATACTTTCAACTATCACTGACTCAGCACAATTGCGTGTCTGTAGGGACTGGCTGACACTTGCAACAATGCGATTTGTGTCCCATATTTAATGTAGATGTATACTAATTGCAGTGTAAGGTTTGTTTAATTATGGTAATATCGGCTTTATTTATTAGATGATATAACACCCTGACACACACACACACACACACACACACACACACACAGACACACACACACACACACACAATTCGCCCAGAGCTGCCATTCTTACAGTGTTCACCATGACATCACACACTGTAACGCTGAAATATCTTTCATTAATATTTACAACCAGTCTGCAGACTGGAGTCATCACTAATTTGTACTGTCAAAGTGTTTTAATATTCCACTTTTTAAATCTGCTGCTAATGGTCTTCTCACTCCAGAAAATGACGAAAACTATTGTAATAGACACTATAAGAAAAAAATAATTTCTGATAATAAGTGTCCATAACCTAGTTATCTCCCTACAGAACACAGACCTGGAATGAAGTGCAAGTCGTCTGCAAGCAGTGGAGCCCTAGGTCTGTTGGCTGAGAGCGACAGCACTTGATTTATGAATAATTCATATTGTTCGGATACTTTTGAGGACAGGCTAAATTGTGACACTGTGCTTAGCAGTTGGCTTAGTGCTGTTGGGCGAAGATCTACGCTTAATTGAGGTAGCTGTTTGATTACACTGCAGACATCTTTTCCTGCAAGAATTGGTTGATTAACACAGTAGCCAATATACGCCCACATAAGGCGTCCAACTTATCAGGTTGGTGAAGCTTCTTCGTCCCATAACATATCAGTTTTACCAATTTCCACGTTTGATTGCCTACAATTTAAAAATTTCCCATCTGGTTTTATTAGTATTCAGATTTGTAGCCTCGTCAATTGGCCTATTGTACAGCCAATAAGACAAATTTGCAGAACTGCTGTTACTCGACTGACGTTATGAAGAGCATGGTCTGACCTACATATTTTATACTGTCAAAGTATCACACCCCCGCAATGTCTACATCTACATCTACATCCATACTCCGCAAGCCACCTGACGGTGTGTGGCGGAGGGCACTTTGAGTACCTCTATCGGTTCTCCCTTCTATTCCAGTCTCGTATTGTCCGTGGAATGAAATATTGTCGGTATGCCTCTGTGTGGGCTCTAATCTCTCTGATTTTATCCTCGTGGTCTCTTCGAGAGATATACGTAGGAGGGAGCAATATACTGCTTGACTCCTCGGTGAAGGTATGTTCTCGAAACTTCAACAAAAGACCGTACCGAGCTACTGAGCGTCTCTCCTGCAGAGTCTTTCACTGGAGTTTATTTATCATCTTCGTATCGCTTTCGTGATTGCTAAATGATCCAGTAACGAAGCGCGCTGCTTTCCGTTGGATCTTCCCTATCTCTTCTATCAGCCCTCGTACGGATCCCACACTCGTGAGCAATATTCAAGCAGTGGACGGACAAGTGTGCTGTAAGCTACTTCATTTGTTTTCGGATAGCATTTCCTTTGGATTTTTCCAATGGATATCAGTGTGGCATCTGGTTTACCGACGATCAGCTTTATATGATCATTCCTTTTTCTCAATTCTACGTCTTGCTACGGCACCTGGTCCCCTCATTACAGAGAAAAGACCTTGAAAGAAGAGCAACAACACATTAATGATAAATACACAGGTTCTTTTGAACACTAAATTAACTATGGGTCTCAGCAGCTCTAGGTGATGTCATAACATGACCTTGACATGATGTTGGGGTAATGCTGATGTTATGCTTATACTGCATCATCACAGCGCTGTGTGTACACTGTAGTTACACAGTGTATACACTACTGCAGCGCCGTCACATCATTCAGCTACTTCTGGGGCACAGGAAATTAATTTGTTATCCCAAGCACTGAGCTGGAGTGTAGAGTATATTGGCCAAAGGCATCATGATCTTCCTCAACCGCGAAATACCAAACGACATGTCATCGTTTACATGCAATAGAAGTATAAAATTTAAAATTTCTCAAAGCATGGAGAGGTCATGCTAGCACTCCATTTCAGAAAGCACAGTGGCACAGACAAGCTCTCCCGTGCACAGTGAGAGAGAGCACAGGGTACGTGGCCATCGTAGGTGGGGGCAGAGGGATGGGTGTGAGGTATCTGGGAATGCTGATGTTGATGTCAGCGAAATATAACAAGTAAAACTGCCTGAGCAATGGATGTTAAAGGCATCGATTTTGGGAAAGCTGATGCTGATGTTAGCAAAATTCAAGGTAATTTTACAAAATGGGGACAAACCACAGGAAACGATACCTGAGAGGATAAAGAGAAGAAAAGGGTCCAACGGACATACAGCTGGATATGCATGCCGAGTTAGATACATTTATTTGAAGGTGGAGATAAAAGATACTTGAAAGTGAAAGGTTCAGTAATTCAGAACACACCTGAGAACACACCAGGCAAGTGGAAATATTACGTCTGTGCTAGTGTTTCAGCTCCACACTCAAGCAGGTCAATAATGTTGTCAGTGGTGGCGGTTTTCTAATACATTTATACTGGGAGGTATACGCCAATTACCTCTGCTGTGTCTCTTGTGTCGTAATACTGAGAGACGATGGTTCCGTATACCAACGAGAAAAAGGCCGACATGGTCGTTACACATCGACAGCAAAACGACAGTGGGCAGGTGGTACATGACTGTGTCACGCAAATTATCTCCGTCGACAAGAACCGAACCATTAACAACGTGTAACAGTGTTTCGTCGTTTGCGTGAGACAAGCTCCTTTGCAGGAACAGATAACAGTCAAAGACCTTGGACGAACAGATGTTGGATATTGTAGAACAATACCCTGTTATCAGCACTGGTCAGATGGTCTACCAGCATGAAGTAAGTCAGATATCTGTGTGAAACATACTCCACGACTGCCGGTTTTGTATAACTTAAAACATGTACAGTTTCGATAACCTTCGGCACTTCACGGCGACGTATTCTTCGCTGGTTCATCGCTCCGGCCACCACGGTGCTAGTATTTCTGTCTAAATCTACATCTACAGACATACAACGCAAGCCACCCTAGAGTGCATGGAGGGGGGGGGGGGGGTTACGTTGTTGCTACTAGTTATTTCACTTTGTGTTCCACTCACAAACAGAGCGAAGGATCAACGATTATCTATAGTCTTCCGTACGAGCGCTAACTTCTCTTACGTTCGTAGGCTTTAGGCGTAATATAAGTTGACAACCATTGGACCTTTCTACAGTCAGCTTCAAATTCCGGTTCTCCTAGTTTTCTCTATAGCGTTCCTTGAAATATACGTCGCCTTCTCTCCAGGGATTCTCATTTGAACTCTCCAAGCATCGCTGTAGTATTAGCGTCTTGATCGAACCTGTCTGACAGCGCTCTTCTGAACTGCTGGTGATCCCTAACACAGCAGCAGTACTCAAGAGAGGAGCGCACTAGTGTTCTATATGTGGTCTCCTTTACAGGTGAACCACGCATTCCTAAATTGTCCCAATAACCCGAAATCAGTCATTTGCCTTCCACACAAGAATTCTTACATGTTCGTTTAATTTCATATCGATTTACACCGTTACACTTATATTTTCAATCGACTTGACTGTGTCAAGTGGGACGGAACTAATGCTGCATACGAACATTGTGAGACAATTTTTCCTAATGATCTGCATTTATTTACATTTTTCTACTCTTAGAGCGAGCTGCCGTAAATCTCAACAATTAGAAATTTCCTCGAAGTCATTTTCTAACCTCCTACAGTCACTCAACGACACCACTTTCTTGTACACCCACAATAACGTCCACTGACTGCTGCTCAACCTGTCTGCCAGATCGTTTATTTTTGTGTAGAATAACAGATGTCCTATCACACTTCGCTGGGGCAGTCCTGACGATAACCTTGTCTCTAATGAACACTTGCCATCGGGGACTACGTACTGGGTTCTGATCTTCATTAAATCTCCGAACCAGTCATATCCGGCAACCAACGCTCTATGCTCGTACCTTCGTTAACCAGTCTGCAGTATGGAATCGTGTCAAACACTTTTCGGTAATTTAGGAATATGGAATATGCGAGTTCCCCTTCATCCACAGTTCGGAGGAAGTAATTTGAGAAAAGGACAAGCTGAGTTTCGTAATAGCGATGCTTTCTAAGTCCGTATTGGAGAGGAGCATTTCAATCTCAACGGACTTTTCTACAATAGAATTGAGTACATGTTATGGAATTCTGAAGCAAACCAATGTTAAGGATATTGACCTGCAATTTCGCGTGTCCGTTCTTTCACCCTTCATATGTACAAGAGTCACCTGCGATTTTTTTTCAGTCTGTTGGGACTTTGCGCTGGGTGACAAATTTGCTACAAATGCTATCAAAGTTAGGAGCCAATTCTGCGTGCACGATTTTTCAAATCCGAAATTTAAAACTTCATATTTTCTATTGCTGTCTTCCCTTATCACACAAGATTGGTCAATGAGCGACTGTACGGAAGATTTCGATTCCCTTTGCGATTATACACTGGATCAGAGTTTCCTCTCGTTCTCGGCTAGATACTGTGCTATAGAGTAACCATGGTAGCTGTATTATTGGAACAAATTTTAAAAACCTGCGTAGTTCCCTAAAGACTCTCGCAGGTTTTCACTGAAATTGTTTATTTACTGTCATGACGCGTTACGGGTTTAACCCACAGATAACTTATTAAAAGCAGACATAGGAACAGATACTACGCAAAAATACTCTCCTAGACATCTTGATTAATTTGTTAACTATAGTAACCATAATCGCTATGACATCATTATCAGTAATCACTGACTCTATATTGACACTATCGATAAGGTCTTCTGACTAGTTTATTGCCGCCCACCACCAGCTTCTCGTCTATGGAAACCTATTCACCTCAGAGTAGCATTTGCAACCTACATCTTTCTTATATAGTTTCCTACCCTCTACAGCTCCCTCTACAACCATGGAAGTTATTTCGTAATGTCTTAACAGATGCCCTACAATACTGTCCCTTCTTTTTGCCAGTGTTTTATATGTATTCCTTTCATCGCCAATTCTAAGCAGACATTCCTTGTTCTTTATATAATTTTCAATATTATTCCGTAGCACCACATCTCAAATGCTCCATTCTCTTTTTTTCTGGTTTTCCCAAAATCCCTTTTTCGCTACCATACAGTGATATGCTCCGAACGTATATTCTCAAAAATTTCTTCCTTAAATTAAGGCCTTTGTTTCATACTAGTACACTTATCTTTGCCATGAATGTCCTTTTTGCCAGTGCTTTTGATATACTCCCTGTTCCACCCGAAGTGGCTAGGTAGCAGCATTATTTAACTTCATCTTCTTCGTGATCACCAATCCTGATGGTAAGTTTCTTGCTGTTCTCGTTTCTACTACTTCTCGTTACTTTCGTCTTTCTTCGATTTACCCTCAACCCATATTTTTTAATAATTCGACTGTTCATTGCATTCAGTAAATTCGGTAATTCTTCTTCACTTTCATTCAGTAGAGCAAAGTCATTAACGAATCTTATCGTTGATATTCATTCACTTTGAGTTTTAATTCCACACTTGAACCCTTCATTGCTTCCTCGTACTCAGTCTTCCAATCTTATTGCCCCTCTTGCCTCCTGTACATATTGTGTATTACCCGTCTTTCCCTATTGCTTACCCATATGAGTCTCAGAATTTCGTACATATTGCACCATCTGAAACTGTCGAACGCTTTTGCCAGGTCGCCAAATCCTGTGAACGTGTCTTGATTTTTCTTCACACTTGCTTCCATTACTACAGCAATATCAGAATTGACTCTATTTGCATTTGTATTTACTAACGCTAAACTGTCATCATCTGACACAGCCTGACTTTTTATTTCCATTTTCTATGTAGTATTCCTGTTATCAACTTGGATGCATGAGTTGCTAATTTGATGGTTTGGAAATTCTCGTATTTATCGTTTCTTCCAATCCTGGAAATTCTAGGGACAATGTTTTCCCAAAGGTCTGATGATATATCGCCTGTCTCATAGATTCCACACGCCAGCGTGAATTATCGTTTTGTTCCACTTTCCCCAACGATTTTAGAAATTCTGATGGAGTAGTATCCATCCCTAAAGCCTTATTCATTCTAATGGCTTATAAAGATATTTTAAATTCATAATCCAATACTGTGTCCTCTCTCTTCTATACAGACTCTTGTTTCTTCCTGTCTGAGCGTTATAAGACAAAGCTTCCCCCTCATAGAGTCCTTCAATGTATTCTTTCCAACCCATCCGCTCTCTCCTCTGCATTTATCAGTGGAATTTCCATTGAAATGTTAATGTTATCACTGCGATCTAACATCTCAAAGATGTTCGAGCTTACAAGCGGTTCCTCTTCGTCAAAATGTCTTGGCTCGAACTTTTCTAGGGATTGAACGGGACGTGTAGCAATACACGCCATAAATTAGACACTTGTGACCCTTTGGTTAAATTGTCTGGCTGATGTCAAGTTTGCGAAATAGAAAGTTAACGTAACATGTGATAACAGTAATAATGATATCGGGAACTAAATTAACGAAATATAAATGATGTAGGCCACTCAGTTGCGATTTGCTTACGATAATGTTTATTTAGAAAGCAAACAAACAGCGAAAGTGGTCGTATTTAGAATTATGTTACACTCGAGCGCATATGCATTTGACACAGTTCGATCATTCACAATATCTTCGCGAAATACAATTTACCAGGTGCGCGGCTGCTCACCGCTCGGAGACCAAGACCCGCGACAGCACACATAGCGAAATTTTCTAAGTCGTTTCACTTCCTAGCTGCCTAAAGACCGACCGTCTACTTTTGCGTCAGCATCCGAACTGTCTGTCCCCTTTGGTGTCTACACCCGAACTGACCAGGCTGGCCGCTGTGACCGAGCGGTTCTAGGCGTTTCGGTCTGGAACCGCGCAACCGCTACGGTCGCAGGTTCGAATCCTGCCTCGGGCATGGATGTGTGTGATGTACTTAGGTTAGTTTGGTTTAAGTAGTTCTAAATTCTAGGGGACTCATTACCTCAGATTTTAAGTCCCATAGTGCTCAGAGCCATTCGAACCATTTTGAACCGAACTGTCCGCTTTCGCGTGTGCCCCAGCACTGTACTCTTTGGTGTCTAGACCAGAACTGTCTGCTTTCGCGCCTGCTCCAACATTGTCCCTCTGCCAGATCTTGGTCGCGTTTCCCACGCGCTGATATCATTCTATTGTGTAATGCACGTGTGATCTGTCTTTCGCCAAATCTAATCTGACAAAAGGTGATCTCAATATGAGCCAACACAACTTACAAACTCTCAGGTTCCGAAACTACATGGGCCCTGTGGTTCAAACTATAAAGTATCCCTTCGTGTCGAGCAGGATGGTGACAACTATCAACTTGCAGATACGAGGGTTGAATGAAAAGTAATGCCTCCACCTTCGTTAATTGGGTTTGAATGGGAATACTTTAATAAATCAAGCGCAGAAATAATCCTAAGAAATGATCTTTAATTAACAATATTCACTTTTCCACATAATCACCAGCCAATTGGATACATTTCTGTCAACGATGAACAAGTATTCTGAAGCCATCACGGAAGAAGTCGACACTCTGATTCCGCAACCACAGTCTAACAGTTCTCTCAGTGTCTTCATCAGAAGCATAATGATGTCCCCGCAGATTGTCTTTCATTATCGGGAACAGATGGAAGTTAGACGGTGCTAAATCTGATCTGTATGGAGGATGATGTACGGTGGTGAGGTCCAGGCTCCGAAGTTCTGTTGTGGTGGCACGTGAAGTGTGTGGCTTGGCAAGAAAAGCAATAACATGACCCACACGTTCTTGTGAAATGCCGATTGTGCTTACAATTTCTCTCTGAGTGATACGACGATCATCCTTAGTCAATCCGTTAGCATTTTGTTTGTGAAACTCGGTGGTTGCTGTCACAGGACGTCCAACTCTTTGTTTGTCACACTGGTCAGATGTTCCTACCTCAACATCTGTAAGCTTACTCGCTCAACGACGCATGGTACTCACATCAACACAATCACCATAAACTGCTTTCATTCTCTGATGAATCTCCTTTGGGGTGACACCTTCTGCTGTCAAGAATTCAATGACTGCATGTTGCTTAAATCGCATTGAACGACTGTCTGCACAGGGTTACATACTTTGCAACAACACAACCGTTCAATGCTAAGACTTCCGCCAACTGGAACTGTAGAGAAGAGGCTATGGAACAAGCCAGTACCTGCCGCATACCAATGCTGCCAACTTTTGAAGAGTTAGAGGCATTACTTTTCAGTCAACCCTCGTACAAGTCAGTGTGAGTACGCTTCCTATAAACAGCATGTTCCAACATACCATCCATCTTCTTCCTGATAAACACAAGAAAGAGTTTTCAGCAGCGAGCTCAAGATGAAGTGACCCTTGCACCTTGGTTAGTAGGACCCTGAGAGTTTGTCAGCTGGATTGTATTGTACTATCGACCAACTGTGCACAGGGTGACTGATGATAATCCCGAGGCAGCAACAATGGCTACTGCATTTTTCCTTATGCAAGGAGCATTTCGAACAAGATTGTATATATTGTGTGGAAATACGACGAGAGTTGTGTTTTTCGACCACCATCTGAGATGAGACTCCTTTTAGGTTTCATAACGTTTGCTGCTGGTTTGTATGTGATGGGTGTACGTCGTATTCGTGCAGTTCTTGGATGTCAGATATTGGTCAGACTATAAGCACCGTGGAAGATCAGTGTACTGAGCATAAGTGGCACACACGCTTACAACAGCTCAGCAAATTATCAATTGCAGAACATTGTTTTGGCACCAGACATCCCATCGAATACAGTAACACAAAAATTCTGCCATGCTCTTTCATTTATTGGGATTGTGTTACTAATGAAGCTGTTGAAATTAAATTAGCAAGTAATCTTAAAAATTGAGCTAGTCGTTTTTGTTTAAATTGTGCATGGAATCACATTCTCTTCCTTGACAAGACACAGAGGGACAGTGTTTATGCTATCACATATGGATTATTAATTTTACCATCGATAACTTCTGACATTTGTCATCTTTGGTGCGCTAGTGTTAAGAGTGTGTGTGTGTGTGTGTGTGTGTGTGTGAGAGAGAGAGAGAGAGAGAGAGAGAGAGAGAGAGAGAGAGAGGGAGAGAATTTTTGATTCTCTTGCCCTGAACGTGTAGCAGTTTTGCCTTGAAAATGTCTGGGTATGATCCTGTTTACATATTGCCTGTTGTCGACGGTATCACCAGGCTGTATTCCCATAAGTTATCTGAAGATTATAGGCCTGTATGCTGGGAAAATCTCAGGTCTCATACCAAGTGCACATTGTTTTTCTCTCTGGCCCTAAACGGTGCCTAAGGGGCACCATAATATGCCTAACAATGGATCTTCAGATGACTAATAAACCCAGCCCGAAAGCGCCTGTTCGGACCCTGTGAACGGCCACCTGTCCTCTCACAAGATGAATGGGCGAGGCCAGACGGCCAGTCTCCACACTGGCCCTCTGTCTCGAGAGACGTGAATGGCTTACCACCCGGCGCTCACCTTGCAGTGAGGGTGGATCCACAGAAGTGGACCCCCTGTAACGTACCTCGGCAGCGGAGCCCTTGGCTGAAACAAGTGACACTTTAGGTGTCCCATGCGATGCACCAGATTCGCCGCCATCGCTACATCCTTTGCTAGCATCCTGCATTTGGCTTACAGTAGCCAAAAGCGCCTTCGCCTTGTCTCGAGCAGTGACCAGTTCCTCCTGCGTCCCATTCATCCACACGGCATGTAATATCCTATCAATTCTAGCACTACTAAGAAAACACAGAAACTGATAAATACGTAACTTTTTGCCATTCAGGTGTGTAGCAGGCAACATCTGGGATCTGAATGGGCTGAAACGAAAGGTTTCTTGGTCCTCAAAACAAACAAATCAATAACAACCACTCTACAGCCTTATTTTACACTTTACAGTTAAAAAAGGCGAGATTACACCTTTTAAGCAGAAAAATACTCAAGGAAATTAAGAATTTAACTTTTCAGAAAACACAGATCCATACTGTTCAAGATGAAGATATCTTTACGAGCGACGATGTCGTCTATCTTTGTAACTCGCACCACTGGACTACGATGGACCCTGACAATACAGCGGTAGCGAACCATCATCACTAGTTGAGCTTCAGTATTTGCGAAGGTACTATTGCCGACCGTGTCGTAGGACCTGTCATGCTGCCATAACACCCATAACAGGTGATGCACATCTGCACTTCCTGCCAATAACCCCGCCTCCCCTGGTGGAGGCCGTGCCTTTGATGGTATGAAGGTCAACGTGGCTACTACATCACGGTGCTCGAGATAACTTCCACAGTTCTGTTTGGAGACATCTCGACAACGTTTTTCCCGGCTGATGGTCTAACAGTATGACCTCCCAGGTTTCTGGAACTCAATCCTTCAGATTTCATGCTGTTGGGTAGCTTGAGTGAATGTGTGTACACATAGCCGGTCTCCAACGTGCGAACACTGGAAAAACGCACCATGCTGCATGTGATATCATTCGATATGATCATGTTTGTCAGTTATCCTGTGTAATGTTCGCGCACACTTAAGAGGCCCATGGTAGCCACTGCAGATACCTTTCCTATCGTTGTTCTCGTCACAGCATGTCACGCCGCACTGCATTGTTTTGTCAACACAATGAATTAATATAAACCCTATGCCATAGGCACTATGGATTTCCACACGTATATCCATATGACCTTTTCCGATCCTTATCATTTGAAGTATCTATACCTTCGGTTTGTCCCCATTTATTAAAAATACCCTGTATATTGTGCTTAGTACAGATATTCATTCCTAAAATCCAGCTGATCTTCGTGAATATCAAAAATGGTTCAAATGGCTCTGAGCACTATGCGACTTAACTGCTTAGGTCATCAGTCGCCTAGAACTTAGAACTAATTAAACCTAACTAACCTAAGGACATCACACACATCCATGCCCGAGGCAGGATTCGAACCTGCGACCGTAGCAGTCGCGCGGTTCCGGACTGCGCGCCTAGAACCGCTAGACCACCGCGGCCGGCTTCGTGAATATCATTATGTAACTTTAAAACACAGTGATTCCAAGTATACTTACGCAGTGACCTAAGACATCAGCCATAAGAATGTGATTAAGGACATTGGCACTGTCCGGCATATTTCCTCAAAATCAAATTAATCTCTCAATTTTGCGAAGATTATCCCTCAGAGCAAGTAGACTTAAAACACTTCGGCTGTTCCTGCTGCTACAGTCTACAAGCCACACTCTATACGGTATTACTCAAACTGGGTATTTCTCTACCCAAAATCCTTGGGCGACATCATAAAATCAATATCCTCATTGCAACTAACACATTCCAAATTGTGAAGACACCAAAGAACAGAAGAGGTAAAACTTGATTGACTTCACAGTTGCAGACCAATTCACTGACGCCAGTCACGTGTATTTGGTTATTTGTGTACAGTATTAATCTTTTATACTGCTCAGCCTCCTTAATGTGACCACATCTCAAAAAATTTTGTAACAACCTTTTGCAGCGCAGACGGCTGTCAGAAGTGTAGGAAAAGATTCAGTGAGGTTCTGGAAGATATTGACGGATGCGGAACCGTCCTAACTCCAATGCCATACCGGCCTCTGTGGCCGAGCGGTTTTAGGCACGTCAGTCCGGAACCGCGCTGCTGCTGCGGTCACAGGTTCGAATCCTGCCTCGGGCATGGCTGTGTGTGATAGCCTTAGGTTAGTTAGGTCCAAGTAGTTCTAAGTCTAGGGGATTGATGACCTCAGATGTTAAGTCCCATAGTGCTTAGAGCCATTTGAACCACCCACTGCCATAGCACGTTTCTCGGTTGAGGACCCTCGGCGCGAACAACCCGATCGAGGTGGCCCCACAGGTTGTCAATTGGGTTTTAATCATGGGAATTTGGTGGCCACGGGAGTTTGCAAGTTCATCCTGGTTCTCCTCGAACCACATATGTCATCTCCGAGCTATTTGGTACGTTGAATTGTCCACCTCGTAGATGCCATCGTGTGAAGGAAAATCAAACTGTATTTAGTGGTGCAGTAGTCCCCATGGATAGATGCATAAATATGTCGATTAATTGTGCTTTTCAGAAGGACGAGTGCACTCAGGGAACGCCATGAAAATCCAAATCAACACGCTCTGGCGAATGTTGTAGGGTGTTCGCGTCTAATCACGACGCACACACTATCGTTCATATGTCCGATGGAGCGTAAAGTGTGATTTATCTGAAACAACCACCTGCAGCCACTCAGTGGACGTCCTGGCGTGATAATTCCAGCCTTCGTGGCCAATGAACGAGAGTCAGCATGGGTGCGCGAACGAACCACTTTCCAGGGAGGGCCTTACGCAGCAACTTTCGCTGAACGGTCGTTGGGGAGACACTATTGGTAACCTAGTCGTTCATCTCGGCTGTCAGCTGCTCAACAGTTGCATGTCTATTCGACCATACATATCTCCTGAGCTGTCGTTCACCGCTGACATTTATGACCTGTGGTGCACCGCAGTTGGATAGCATCATTTTGCATTGCACAGTATACTTTAATCACTGCCGAAAGCGAACAGTTTACAATCTTACCCGCTCCGGAAATGCTTCCACCCTGGGCCTGAAAGCCAATGATTACGGCCGGCCTGAGTGGCCGAGCGGTTAAAGGCGCTACAGTCTGGAACCGCACGACCGCTACGGTCGCAGGTTCGAATCCTGCCTCGGGCATGGATGTGTGTGATGTCCTTAGGTTAGTTAGGTTTAAGTAGTTCTAAGTTCTAGGGGACTTATGACCACAGCAGTTGAGTCCCATAGTGCTCAGAGCCATTTGAACCATTTGCCATTTGATTACGCATTTATGGACGACAGGTAATTCGTCCCGTTTCCGCTTTACGACAACTACTGCTCCCCCTCCCCACCCCCACCAAACCAAACCTCCCCACTTTCCCAACGGACTCGCTTTATGTACCCTCCAAAGCTAGTGCGGCCACCTGCTCTCTGTGAGTGGCTATTACACGTTGACATCTAACACGTGGTAGTCACATTAATGTGAGTACACCCTTTATGATTGTCACTTATTTAAATCCCCAAAGTAAGAGAAAAAGTTGATTGGTTTTTGTTATATGCACTGATGACATGAATTAGCGTGTTACTAGAGGAGGCCGAAATGCACGCGTCTTAGCTCACGCAGGCTGGCGTGAGGTCTGCAACAGGACAAGGAAATTAGAATTTAGAAAAACGGACGTAGCTGGTGGAATACTTAACTTTAATCCATTAATGATGAACGTCGCTCTTGACGGTACATGATTCACAATATCAATGGTAACTGAATATAGCGCCTTGGTAGGTCGTAGCAAATGACGTAGCTGAATGCTATGCTAAACTATCATCTTGGAAAATGAGAGCGTATTTTGTCAGTGAACCATCGCTAGCAAAGTCGGTTGTTCAACTGGGGCGAGTGCTAGGAAGTCTCTCTAGACCTTCCGTGTGGCGGCGCTCGGTCTGCAGTCACTGATAGTGGCGACACGCGGGTCCGACGTATACTAACGGACCGCGGCAGATTTAAAGGCTACCACCTAGCAAGTGTGGTATCTGGCGGTGACATCATATTTATACATATGAAAGATTATATCTATCCATATTCCGCGCCAGTCACATAAGATGGGTGCTAGTAGCACCGCTATGAGGATGCAAGTCAGGTTTCCTTTAAATACGCGCTGTAACGGTTAGTTGCCTTTGAGATTGGACATGGTGAGTTGATGTCAGTCAAGAACTCTTTTAAGGTGACAGAGATGCCATTATCGACAAATCACTGAGTTCTAGTGACGACTACAACAATCTAGATGCTCCTTCTACGTTATTACAGAAAGACCTAGCAGGAACGTAGTCACTGTATATGATTCCTGGCAGACGCGGACACATGGTCTCAAGCGAGAGCTCATTGCAGGACAGGATGGAGGCTTCTTGCGTTTTCTGATGAAGGTGGTTGCACCTCTGTACCAGTGATGACGATGAGCTGGTTAGAAGCAGGGCAGTTGAGGGGCTGCAACTAACTTTTCTGTGTACTTGACACACTATACCTATACGTGGAGTTACAGTCTGGGTTATGATTCCGTGTGACCGCTGAAGCACTCGCGAGGCTATCCTAGGCGCATTGAGTGCAAATTTGTACGTCAGCCTAGTGATTCCCCCTGTTATGGTATTCGGGAGGACGACGGTTCAATCCCGCGTCCGACCATCCTGATTTAGGTTTTCCGTGATTTCCCTAAATCGCTCCAGGCAAATGCCGGGATGGTTCCTTTCAAAGGGCACGGCTGACTTCCTTCCCCGTCCTTCCCTAATCCGATGAGACCGATGACCTCGCTGTCTGGTCTCCTTCCCCGAACCAACCAACCAACCAACCAACCTGTTATGGTGCCATTCATGAACAGCATTCCAAGGGTATTTTTCAACAGGATGGCGCTCTCACACTTACCGCATGCTCTACAGGGTGTCGACGTGTCTTGGCCTGCTCGATCACCAGTTCTGACTCCAGTCGAGCACGTCTGGGACACCATCGGACGACAACTCCAGCGGCATCCACAAACAGCATTAACTGTCCCTTGACGGAGCGACAAAGTACATCGGGCACGGAACTCTGTCGCACAAACAGACATCCGGGACCTGTTGAACACAATGCATGCGTGCTTGGATGTTTGCATTTAACGTTCTGGCAGTTACACAGGTTATTAATGTACCAGAATTTCACATTCGCAATGACTTTATATGTTAACGTTTTTCAAAGGTTGCTTCGTATTAAATAGATATGTAATATTGCCTTTTCTACAAAAAATAACTTGAGAAAAACTGTCATCCATAATTTAAAGTCAACTCATAGGCCTCTGCAGAATTCTGGTGTCTACAAGATTTCATGTGACACTTGCGGTGGCTGATATATTGGTCAAACAAGACGTGCCTTTTCAATTCGCTGTAAAGAACATTTTCTGAGGGAAACCGGTTTGTGTGCCCCTAATTCTTCTTTTGCAGATCACCTGTTAATCACAGGTCACTCTCCTAAAGGTGTTGATAAGTTGGAAATTTTGCATATTGAAAAAAAGGGCGTAAACTTGATATTTTGGGGGAGCTGGAAATTGTCAATCATTTAGTTTCGAATGACGGACTTTTTCTCAACGAGCAGGTGCATTTGGGCATAAGAAGTTATTTCAGTGGTATAAAGCCGCTGTTTGACGAGATGTAACACTTTGATGTACCAACTACTTCTTGCAGATTCAGAGATACCTTCTCTTTCTACTTTTTACGGCTCAGATACGTAAATTAAAAAAAACGTTTTTGGTTTTTATAACGTAATTATTATAGTAAGCAGTAATGTCATTTAATGGATTATTTAGTATATGTCTTCTTTATTCAATTATTCTGGAATTTTTGTACTACAGCCAATCATTCATTAGTTGTATTTTATATCATGCAGTATCCCGCTTTTGTAATTACTTCATGTACACCGTCCAGGTGTTTGTTTAGTTCCCTCTCTCTGCAGTTACGAGAGATGTTTACAAAATATCTTGTTTTACCAATTAGCCACCAGATGGGGGTATTGTCTTGAAGTTGCCGTGGCGCACAAGTCTGTGTTGAGTGTAGCAGAGGACACATGGCAGCCCCTAGTGGCTTGCAGCTGTGTTGCATTTTATTTTAATGCAGACTATCTGACGGTGTCAGGTATGACTGCAGCTTTCGTATTATTTGGTACGTTATGCTGTATCATTTAGTTTTAATTTTGTCCGAAGAAGGTGTCCCTTGTGACACCGAAACCTAGGTCACAAATTAATTGTGTTCGCGACTGAGGGCTGTGTTTTCCTAAATTTTGTTTTGACTTTTATTTGCACATTTTTATTGAAATTCCTCTAAAGTTAGTGAGCTATATTAAGCTTGTATGTCACCCGCATCCCTCCCTCAGCACTATGGATGTTTGTGTTTCATAGCCCAACAGCAATCGGATGAATAGTGTTGGACTTCGCAGAAGACGAGGAAACGGACATTAATTTTTATGTGTTAGAAGAGTCGCAATGTACCTGCTGAGCAGATGGGCTGTTAGAAGTGAAATAAATATATTTGAAGTAAAACGTAAGCCCATAGAGAAGGAGTACAAAAGGTGGGGGGAGGCTGAAATTAAGGATACTTCTTTTGCTCCGCAACTTTTATGTCGTCGGCACACGCGACCTGTAACCCTTACTGACGAGGCACCACCTAAGCGGAAACGCCGCGTAGCGTGCCGGCTGGAAAGAGCATCTGTTGCGCCGCAAATACTGCCGTATCACGGACGGCGGCGGCGGAAAATGGAATCCGCTCACGTAGCGCAGTTACAGCACCAAATAAATGATTGGGCGCTCCTAGATGAGGGCAAACAGCGCGCCCGCCGTGTTTTCCGCGCCCTCTGCGCTATAAATTAGACGTCCCGGAGCACCTCCCGCCCCCCCCCCACCCCCTCACCGTCAAGCAGCCCCGCTAATCCCGCCCCATCTGCTCTCCGCTGGACTGCCAGCTCTCGTTATTGCCTGCAAAATCCGACGTCGCATCCGTCCTCCTAATGAAAGTCTTCGATTATATACGCTGCACCTGGCGCGCCTCAGCGAAAGAAAGCAAAGAGGAATCGCAGTGGCGCTGCTGCTTGTTGCTGCCAGGGCAGAATGAAAGCGTCGCAGCTGCTCAGCAGGGCAGGGAAATGAAACAGCGGCGTTCCAGCGAAAGCAATGGCGCCCGTAACTCCAGGCGAGTGCTGCCGCTCGCTGAGCAGGAAACCTTATTTAGCTACAGGCGAGAACCTCTTTCCTCTCTTCCATGTTAGCAGAAACCGACGGAACTGGAGCGATCAAAATCACGTCTTATATACAGCATGCATCATTATTAATTGCGACAACTGACATGGGTCAAAATATACATTGACGCATTTCAGTGTGTTGTCGATGCTTACATTTGTGTTTTCACTATTATATAATGCGCAAGAAGGCATCAGCATCGCTCCACGCCGTACAAAAATATAAAAAGCTCTTCCCTCATGACCTGAAAAAGGAACATGTGAGACACTTACACTTACTGATTATTGCAATGTTATCCTGCACGGCATTTCTTAGGAGAGCTTACAGAAACTGTGTTCGTTGTATCTGTGATGTTCGACTCCGATCGCATTTCAAAATCATATGCACAGGCCGTGGGATTATCCGAGCGGTCTAAGGCGCTGCAGTCATGGACCGTGCGGCTGGTCCCGGCGGAGGTTCGAGTCCTCCCTCGGGCATGGGTGTGTGTGTTGGTCCTTAGGTTAATTTAGGTTAAGTAGTGTGTAAGCTTTGGGACTGATGACCTTAGAAGTTAAGTCCCATTTCACACACGTTTGTACGTTTGAATCATATGCACAGCTAACCTGGCTGAGTGCAGATAAGCGGAGAGATGTCTGTTGTCTTCTCTTCTGTCTTAACGGTGAACACTGTCCCTGATATCTCCCCTTAGCCTTAAAGCTCTTGTCTGAACACGCGACACCAACACCCGATCAGATCACAGCAAACTCAGTTCTGCCCCACTGCATCATTCAGCCATCTTCTCGAAGTTCTTCCAGTAGCAGGAACCCGACTCTGGTTCAACGTCCATCATTATATTACAAAACTAAATAACACCTCCAGCTTCAGGAGAGATGTAATTGCATGTCTACTAAAGCAAGAATAAGATTTCCATTGTAACGGTACACACTTCTTACCTTTGTACATCCCTCTTCCCAAACTGATCTTTCTCATTTTCCATTGTTCAAAGCCAATGTAGTCCCCTTAAATTTCCTTTTCCGAGAACTTGCGGTGTCTGAAAATATATAATTTGCAGAAACTCTTCTTATAGCTCCCTCTAGCATAATTTTTTTAATGTCACAACAACATTCATTATTACTGTTGTTACTATTATTATTATTATTATTATTACAATTAGTGACTGAAGCTGCAGTAGTACACTTCGTGCCATTTTTAATTTTGTTAGCTAATAGTCATTATAATTTACTCACACTGCCGCTTCAGATTTTCAAATCATTATTCCTTAGGCAGCTAAAGTATGATGTAATAAATACTGTACCTGTGAAATCCTTGTCCATTGTAAGAAATGGTCGGATTAAATAAATTAATAAATATTGATACAACCTCTATTTTAGCAGTTAATAAGTTCACTGCATATCCCAATTAAATTTCTTTTGGAGTCATCAGTCTTCTCACTGGTTCCACTCGACCCATAACCGGTTCTCCTCCTGTGCCACCACCTTCATCTCTTCATCCTGCAACCTAATTCCTAAATTATTCTTTCGATACATTCCAATCCCTACCTCGCAGTGCGTGGTATACCCTCTGCATCTCCTTCTGGTACCACTGAAATTGTTCCCTGACGCCATGAAACATGTCTTATCATCTTTTGCCTTACTTTGGTCTGTGGTTTCCATGTATTTCGTTTTTTTTTTCGCCCTTCCTAAGGAGATCCTCCTCATTCCTTATCAGTGAAGCTAGTTTTCAATATCGTTCTATAGTACACCTCAAAGGTTTCTATCCTCTTCTTTTCTAGTTCTCCCAACTCTGCGACACATTACCATGAAGTATGTGCTCCAAACCCTTACTATCACACGTTTATTCGTCAAATTAAGGTTGATCTTTGATAGTAACAGACTTCTCTTAGTCCAAAATGTCGTCTTTGAATTTGCTGATCTGCTTTTTACGTCCCTACTTCGACTGCCCTACTGAACACACGTCAAACAATGTTTTGCATCACCCCAGTTCCCAGAACTCCTGAAGATACAAGTTGATTGTGGATTCTGTATCACAGACACAGTCCCTCTGACTGTTCAGAGATGTCAATAAACCCGCCCAAAGACGTAAACAACCGTGCATGAGTAGCGCCTATTAGACGGAGGGGGTCCGACAGCCGATCAGCTCCAGTCATTCCACCAGGAAGGAGGTATACGGCTCGTGTTGTCTGTAGCTCAACCATGCCTTGACGGTGAATACCGCGGTTCAATCGCGTCAGCATTGTTACTTTAAGAGAGGAAGGGTTCTCAACTAGGTAAGTGTCTAAGCGCCTCGGAGTAAACCAAAGCGATGTCGTTCCGCCATGGAGGAGATACTGAGAGACAGGAACAGTCGATGACATGCCTCGTTTAGGCAACTACCACAGTGGATGACCGCTACCTATGGGTTACGGCTGGGAGGAACACTGACGGCAACGCCACCATATTACATAAAGCTCTTCATGCAACCACAGGACGTCGTGTTACGAATCAAGCTGTGCGCAATAGGTTGCATGATGCACAACTTCACTCCCGACGTCCATGGCGAGGTCCATCTTTGCAACCACGACACCGTGCAGCCCGGTATGGATGGGCCCAAAAACAGGCCGAATGGACTGCTCAGTACTGACATCACGTTCTGTTCATCGATGAGTGTCACATATGCCTTCAACCAGACAATCGTCGGAGACATGTTTGGAGCCATCCCGGTCTGGCTGAATGCCTTAGAACACTGTCCGGCGAGTGCAGCAAGGTGGAGGTTCCCTGCTCTTTTGGGGTGGTTTTATGTAGGGCCGACGTACGCCGCTGGTGGTCATGGAAGGTTCCGTAATGGCTGTACGTCACGTGAATGCCATCATTCGACCGATAGAGCAACCATATGCCAGCATATTGGCGAGGCATTCGTCTTCATGGACGACATTTCGCACCCCCATCGTGCACATCTTGTGAATGACTTCCTTCAGGATAACAACATCGCTCGACTAGAGTCGCCAACATGTTTCCAGACGTGAACCCCTGTCGTACATGCCTGGGATAGATTGAAAAGGGCTGTTTATGGATGACGTGATCTACCAACCACTCTGAGAGATCTTCGCCGAATCACCGTTGAGGAGCGGAACAATCAGGACCAACAGTTTCTTGAATAACTTGTGGATAGTATGCCACGACGAGTACAGGCATATATCAATGCAAGAGGACGTGCTACTGGGTATTAGAGGCACCTGTGTACAGCAAATTTGACCACCACCTCTGAAGGTCTCGCTGTATGGTAGTACAACATGCCATGTGTGGTTTTAATGAGTCATAAAAAGGGTGGAAATAATGTTTATGTTGCTCTCTATTCCAATTTTCTGTACAGGTTCTGGAAGTCTTGGAACTGAGTTGATGCAAAACATTTTTGATGTGTGTATTTTGTTTCCAACGCAAAAGCTGTATTTAGTAGTTACCAGTTTTGATGTCAATTTTATCACTAATTCAATTTCTGCTACTTTTCATTACTATCGTCCTTTCTTGGTTTACTCTCACTGTACGTTCTGTACCTAATGGACTGTTTATTCCGTTAAACATATCCTGCATTTTTTTCACTTTCTCTGAGGACATCAACGTCATCAGCGATTCTTGTCATCGTGAATCTGAATCCTCTACTTGAGCCTCTCGTATGCGACGGTCGATATTTCAGATCTCCGTCTTACACTCCTTTTTGATCCAAGCACTCCGTTCCAGGTTTTCCGTTGTTACTTTACCTCCTCATTCCTGTACATATTATACAGGGTAAAAGTATTTAAACCGACAAAATCTGGGAAGTTGTAGGGGACATCAAAACAAATATTTTTCCCTAATCTTATTTTTTCCTATGACGATTATTTAAACCGGTGGAGGCCGTATTACGGTCTTCAGTTGTTAGAGGCCGTATTACGCTCTTCATTTGTAGGCAACTGCTGTCCGCCAGTGTGGTAGTGCATTGTCTCTGTTTACTAATGGAGTGATACACCTGGAGTGAGTACACTGATACGGTTGGTGCGTACTACGTAGCGCACCACAACGGACGAGCTGCACAGCGGGTTTATCAACAACAATACCCTAATCTCCGTATCCCGCATCATACGATCTTTGCTGCTGAGTACCAACGTCTGCGTGAGACCGCCTCATTTAGCAGATTACCTGGACAGCGACGCCGTCGCAAGGTAAGAACGCTTCAATTTGCAGCATGTGGAGCGGGATCCTTCAATCAGCACTCATACAATTGGACGTAAAGGTACGTTTACACTGGGATACATGTATCGCGACGTCCGCCGCTCGTGGTCTCGCGGTAGCGTTCTCGCTTCCCGAGCACGGGGTCCCGGGTTCGATTCCCGGCGGGGTCAGGGATTTTCACCTGCCTCGAGATGACTGGGTGTTTGTGTTGTCCTCATCATTTCATCATCATCCAGGAAAGTGGCGCAATTGGACTGAGCAAAGATTGGGTAATTGTACGGGCGCTGATAACCACGCTGTTGAGCGCCCCACAAACCAAACATCATCATGTATCGCGACATGTATGAGCGACATGTCAATTTGACATGTCGCGATACATCACCTCATACAAAAATTCACGGAACTTGTATGCGGACCCTCGAGCTCATACATGTCGCGTATACATTTTGTATATCGCTTTTTGGCCATATACGCGACATGTATGAGCGACATTTTAAGAACTCGCGCATGCGCAGTACTATCATTTCCTGTCGTCTTGTCGCCTGCCGCTTATTTTGAAGTTTAGCGCATGCGTAGTACCAGGCTCTTTGGCGGCTGTTTTGAGTTTTGGAGCTGCCGACTGTCGTTTGTTGTGTAGTTATTTGTGTATTTTGTCGTGTGTTGTGCCCGCGTGTTTTAAAATTTGCGATGACTTCTTGGTCCAAACAAAATACACTGCATTTTATAGAGGCAGTGCGCAGGCATCCCTGTATATGGGATGTGAAAATACGAGACTATAAGAACACTCACAAAAGGTACGACGAGTGGGAGGAAATTGCCAAGTCATTTAACGTGTCAAGGAAGGAATGTGAGGACAAGTGGCATAATTTAAAAAGCCAATATAGTCGCGAGTTAGCGAAACAGAAGAGCAGCAAAGGAAGTGGAAGTGCTACAAGCAATGTGTACCACACTTCATGGTATGCTTTTGAAAGTATGCAGTTCATAAGAGACAATTACAAACCACTCTCTCATAGGAGCACACATGAAGTAGTACCAGTAAGTAAATTTGTTATATTATTTTATTAATCATATATTTGGCAACATTTTTTTCGTGCTAATGCTTTACATAATGTGAATATTTACAATTTCACTGAAAAACATGATTCTCCATACTGCTATGGTTTGAAGTCCTGAATACTGCAGAAGAATAGAGCATATTACTTTATGTCATCATTTAACAATGATGTGCAACTTATTTTCCATACTGCCATGGGATGGAGCCCTGAATACTGCAGAAGTATTCAGCATATTCTCTTCTGTTGTCATTCAGCAATAGTTCTGGGCAGTGGCTCCAGCACAGTAGGGGTTTCCCTCCAGGACCCAGGTATTACGTTGCCATCATCTCCCTCTCTGTCGTATGTTCCTGCTGGACAATAACTTTGAGATTTTCTGTTTTGAAGAAAATTATGCAAATAAACACAGGCTAGTGCCACCACTGTAGCTTTCCCCGGACTGAGAAGCATTTGCTTCCTCAGCACTCTGTAAACAGCACTTATAATCCCAAATACATTTTCTATTACTCTTCTTGCCCTGCATGCTCTATAGTTAAAAATACGTTGCCAACTATTTTTTTCATGCAGACCTGGAAATGGTTTCACAATATTTTCCTCTAGGCCAAAGGCTTCGTCAGCGACGAAAACATATGGAACAGGCTTGCTCCTACCAGGAGAGGAGTTGATGGTGGTATATTTAGAGTTTTTGTTTCTAACATTTTGTAAAATGTGGTGTCTTTAAGGACACCACCATCTGAAATCCTCCCCTGCGTGCCAACATCAGCGTAAATTATTCTATAATTAGCATCAGCAATTGCTAGCAAAACAATGCCGAAGCGCTCTTTATAATTAAAATAAACTGTTCCACTGTTGGGTGGTGCCACAATGTCAATGTGCCTCCCATCTATAGCTCCCAAACACCTGGGGAAATTCCATTTTTCTTCATATTCTTTGGCAATTTTCAGCCATTCCTCTGCAATAGCAGGAAGCTGGAAAGAAAATTGTTACACTTTTAATTTAATTTACGCATGGACACTCAAAGAAATTCTAAATACATTAAGATACTTTGATTATAATGTATGTATAACATATAGCTCACTTTGCCTTAGAAATGTGTTATGTATTTTAAAGGTCATGGAAGCCCCAGCCAGAGAAGGAGATGGTGAAGGAGAAGGAAGCATTAGTTTCCCTTTCGATGTCACAGAAATGGAGGAGGTGACATTTGCCACGCCCCCAGAAGACATTGTGGAAGTGGAAACCACTCCACTCATCTCTGTGCCTCCACATGAAAGTGGATGTGCAACCGTGCCACCCTGTACCACTCCAAGTCCGAGTGGAAGTGGTAGATCAAGTGCACTGAAGAGAGCCAGGAGAGACCTGGATGAAGACCGAGAAGGTCTTTTACAGACCTTAAGAAAAGTTGGCGACAATTTAGCAGGCAGGAAAAGGGACCAGTTTACCCACTTGGGTGACTTGGTCGCCAATAAGCTCAGATTTCTGTATGAAAATGGCCATACTACAATTATGGCAAGACTTGAGAACGGAATCTACAGATGTTTGCAGGAGGCAAACGATGAACTAATAAATGCAAATGCAACATAATTTATGTATTCTTCAAAAACATGTATAAACGTTGAAATATGCATGTAATGTGCTGTCAAGTACAATTTAATAAAACTAAATACAAATTAATGTTGTTGGATATCTTTACTGTGAAGAAAGTGTCCTCAGAAATTGTGATATTGTATTACTGAGTGAAGCATGTCAGTCGATCCAAAGAACTAAAAGCTAACCCATTTCAGCAAAATTTGAGAAATTTATGCTGAAAAAGGTATGTGCCGTTAAAATTTTAGTTCCTATTCCAGCATCCTCACGTGGTTATGTTGGCAACATCAACGGCGCGGTAGAAAATTTGTGCTGCTGTTCCTGGTTGACAGTTACTTGTATGTACCCTCGTCCGCTCGTTAAAAGTAATTGCCCTCGTAAAACGAAGATTTCATGACAAAACATTTGCATTGTCGCGCGATTACTAATGCCAACGACTCACACACGATTGTCGGCATTAGCATCCGTTGCCAACATTATCACGCGAGGCCGCCGGAATAATAGCAAAAAACTGATATACGCGCCAGATGCATGAAAAAATTATATAATGTATTACATACTCTGATATATATATATAAAACTTTTACCTTCACTTCTTGGGATAAAACTTGCACAATGGCCTCGCAAACACGAAGAATAATGTTGCATATGGCACTTTTTGATATTCTATGCAGATACATTAACGTCGAAAAGGAATCCCCAGTGGCCAAAAAACGGAGTGTTACTGCCAACTGATCCTCTGGTGGAATCGCTTCCCGAAAGTTTGTGTTGGTTTTGGACACAAGAGGAGCAACAAGAGATAGCAAACCGCGGAAATCCTCCATACTCATCCTAACATAATTTCTAAAATATGCGCCATCCTCTAGCGTTAATTCCTGAACGAGCATTGCGTAAGCTCCGTGAGTAGCGCGTTTGCGAAGAAACTCTCTCTGCCACCATCTACGCTTCCTCCGCCTTTTCTTCCTATCATCTTCCAAAAGAGCAAGTGTACCAGCACATAAAAATGTGAAATCTTCCAAATCGTCGTCGGAAGCCATCGCACAGTGATACAAATCAGTGTAAACGCACGCTCATACATGTATGAAGTTGATACTTGTCAGCTCATACAAGTCGCGATACATGTCGCAAAGTCGCATATACATGTATCTCATACATGTGCCGATACAAATCGCAGTGTAAACGCACCTTAACATGGGGACGAATCAGACGAATGTAAGAACAGTCTTTCGAGAGCTGTTGTTACGTCAATTTTACTTATAGCGTGTCCACAACCTGGAACCTGTTGATTATCCACGCAGAGCACAGTTTTCGCAGTGGTACCTGGAACAGTGCGAAGTGCATCCTACATTTCCGCCCTCTGTGTTGTTTACCATTGAAGCAACGTTCGGGCGTGATGGATTGTTCAACATGCACAATTCGCATGTTTGGAGTGTGGATAACCCACATGCCATAGTTACTAGCGCTCATCAAGTGCGGTTCTTCGTTAATGTGTGGATCAGTATTGTTGGGGACTGTTTAATTGGGCCGTATCTGCTACCTACGCCATTAAATTGCAGGCACTATTACAATTTTCTCGCCCGAGCATTGCCAGAATTTTTGGAAGACGTCCCGCTCCCTATAAGACAACGCGTGTGGTTCCAACATGACGGGGCGCCGGCACATTTCAGTCTTCGAGTGCGTCGATTCCTGGACCGGCGGTTCCCAGAAACGTGGATTGGTAGAGGTGGTCCTGTACCATGGCCTGCTCGAGCCTTGGTCATAAAAATGGAACAGTTTTTGTTGGTTTCATTAATTTGCCGCCAGATAAATCTTCCTCTACCGGTTTAAATACTCCTCATAGGAAAAAATGACATTAGGGAAAAACATTCGTTTTGATGTCCCCTATAACCACCCATAATTTGTCGGTTTAAATACTTTTCACCCTGTATGTTATCTGTCTTCCCCGTTAGCAGTACAAGATTAGAGATGAAGTTGAAGTCAGATTTCTGGTTGAGTGTTAATTAAAAGCAAATCTTGCATTTCCAAGTCTTAGTATCATATTGGCTTTTGATTGGTCAGCCCGAAGTCGTGAGCGCCGACTCATCAAATTGCTTCTTACAGAACACAATTCCTCCTATCTATAGCTATATTGCTGCTTGCAGCCTGCTCTCTATATCTTTCTTCGAACAGTGAGGTGCTCTACATTGTGACAGTCTGCCGTCTCTTCCTAAATTCTAATTTATTTACGTGAACCATTGCTGGAGTGTCATATTGTGTGAACATTTGTTTCTTGCAGAGTCAAAACGTTCGGCGTTGTCTCACATTTAATAGGCCCAGGTCTGATGATCTGCTATCCGTCTTCGAGATGTTTGCCTCCAGCTTTCAGGGCTTTCTAGGGAAACAGTGGGTTTTCTACATTTCAAGTACAACAGCACATTCTGCTGAAAACGGAGATCCTCCTCAATCCATTTCAAGATCGTAAAGGTCTTTGCTAGAAGTTCACTCCACAGGAGATGCTTTCTATGTTTCTCAACAAAGCCTGACATCTTGCAGCTGTGCTTCGAGGCAACAGCAATTGGCCGGTCTCCCATTAGCCCTCAGCCCTCCCCCTGCAGCCTTCCAAGCATTGGCAATGAAAAGTGGCTGACTTCGCTGATTCTGGCGATGTGCATCTCTTTTAACGCCTTAGTTGCTTTAATAGTTTCCCAATCCTACAGGAGATACAAATGCCAATAAAAAGTAACGGAATAGTAAAGCTGCATTAGTTATTTACCGACTATCACTATGACTTGTTCTCTTTAGTGTCAGTTAAGTATGTCCACGGCTTTGGCGCAGTGGTAACACCGGTTCCCGTCACATCACCCAAGTTAAACTCTGTCGTGCTTGGATGGGTGACCGTCGGGTCTGCCGAGTGCTGCTAGGAAACAGGGTGCACTCAGCCCTTATCAGGCAAGTTGAGAAACTACGTGATCGAGAAGCAGTGTCTCCGGTCACGGAAACTGATAATGGCCAGGAGAGAGACCACACGTTCCTCCGTATTCGCATCCAATGGATCCTATAGGCTGAGGAGGGTTGGTTCAAATGGCTCTGAGCACTATGGGACTTAACATCTGAGGTCATCAGTCCCATAGAACTTAGAACTACTTCAACCTAGTAACCTAAGGACATCACACACATCCATGCCGGAGGCAGAATTCGAACCTGCGACCGTAGCAGCAGCGCGGTTCCGGACTGTAGCGCCTACAACCACTCGGCCACGAAACGGCAGGCGGGGCTGAGGATGACACGGCGGTACTTCCATACCTTTAGGATCTTCCGAGACATGTTCAGACGAAGTTTAGTTGTAACCAGTTACTTATTCGAATCACATGGGATTCCCTTTGTGAATTTACATACATTATGGGACTATTTGCGTAAGAACCGTCCTTTAACACAAGCTATGCAGTGAGATATAGAAACCAGGAGGGAGGCATTGGCAGAAGTGACGCTTTGAGGGTGGGTCATGAATCATCGCAGTTGGTGACAGGACCGCACGAGAAAGTCCCCACTCGACTCTCAGTTTCAGTCTGTTAAGAAGTGTAAAACCAACAAATATTCCAGAGCTGTATGTTCTATGATCAGCTGTTTAAGGACTTTGTTCACAATCAGCGGCTAGGAGTGAAAGTGTGTGCTGGACTGAGACTCGAACCCAGGATCTACATCTACATTTATACTGGTCAAGCCACCCAACGTTGTGAGGCGGAAGGCACTTTACGTGCCACTGTCATTACCTGTTCCAGTCGCGAATGGTTCGCGGGAAGAACGACTGCCGGAAAGCCTCCGTGCGCGCTCGAACCTCTCTAATTTTACGTTCGTGATCTCCTCGGGAGGTATAAGTAGGGAGAAGCAATATATTCGATACCTCATCCAGAAACGCACCTTCTCCAAACCTGGACAGCAAGCTACACCGCTATGCAGAGCGCCTCTCTTGTAGAGTCTGACACTTGAGTTTGCTAAACATCTCCGTAACGCTATCACGTTTACCAAATAATCCTGTGACGAAACGCGCCGCTCTCCTTTAGATCTTCTCTAACTCCTCAGTCAAGCCGACCTGGTACGGATCCCACACTGATGAGCAATACTCAAGTATAGGTCGAACGAGTGTTTTGTAAGCCACCTCCTTTGTTGATGGACTACATTTTCTAAGGACTCCCCAATGAATATCAACCTGTCACCCGCCTTTCGAGAAATCAATTTTATATGGTCACTCCACTTTAAATCGTTCCGTACGCATACTCCAGATATTTTACAGAAGTAACTGCTACCAGTGTTTGTTCCTTTCTATCATATAATCATACAATAAAGGATCCTTCGTTCTATGTATTCGCAATACATTACGTTTGTTTATGTTTAGGGTATGTTGCCACTCCCTGCACCAAGTGCCTATCTGCTGCAGATCTTCCTGAATTCCGCTGCGATTTTCTAATGCTGCAACTTCTCTGTGTACTACAGCATCATCCGCGAAAAGCCGCATGGAACTTCCAACACCATCTACTAGGTCATTTATATACATTGTGAAAAGCAATGGTCCAATAACACTCCGATATGGCACGCCAGAGGCTACTTTAACGTCTGTAGACCTCTCTCCGTCGAGAACAACATGCTGTGTTCTGTTTGCTAAAAACTCTTCAATCCATCCACAAAGCTGGTCTGATATTCCGTAGGCTCTTACTTTGTTTATCAGACGACAGTGCGGAAATGTATCGAACTCCTTCCAGAAGTCAAGGAAAATGGCATCTACCTGGGAGCCTGTATCTAATATTTTCTGGGTCTCATGAACAAATATAGCAAGTTGGGTCTCACACGTTCGCTGTTTCCGGAACCCATTTTGATTCCTTCAGAGTAGATTCTGGGTTTCCAGAAATGACATGATACGCGAGCAATAAACATGTTCTGAAATTCTACAACAGATCGATGTCAGAGATATAGGCCTACAGTTTTGCGCATCTGCTTGACAACCCTTCTCGAAAACTGGAACTACCTGTGCGCTTTTCCAATCTTTTGGAACCTTCCGTTCCTCTAGAAACTTGCGGTAACGGCTGTTACAAGGGGGCAAGTTCTTTCGCGTACTCTCTGTAGAATCGAATTGGTATCCCGTCAGGTCCAGTGGACTTTCCTCTGTTGAGTGATTTCAGTTGCTTTTCTATTCTTGCACACTTATTTCGATGTCAGCCATTTTTTCGTTTGTGCGAGGATTTAGAGAAGGAACTGCAGTGCGGTCTTCCTCTGTGAAACAGCTTTAGAAAAAGGTGTTTAGTGTTTCAGTGCTTCGCGTGTCATCCTCTGTTTCAATGCCATCATCATCCCAGAGTTTCTGGATATGCTGTTTCTATCAACTTCCTGATTTAACGAAAGACCAGAACTTCCAAGGATTTTCTGTCAAGTCGGTACATAGAATTTTACTTTCGAATCCACTGAACGCTTCACACACAGCCCTCCTTACGCTAAGTTTGACATCGCTTATCTTCTGTTTGTCTGAGAGCTTTTGGCTGCGTTTAAATTTGCAGTGAAGCTCTCTTTGCTTACGCAGTAGTTTCCTAACTTTGTTGTTGAACCACGGTGGGTTTTTCCTGTCCATCATAGTTTTACTAGGCACGTACCTGCTTACTATGCAGCAGTGTCAAGCACTGCGACACCTGGACACAGAGTTTATCACAAATGTGCGGACTACCTCGGCACGCTCCACAACTGACTCCCATTCCCACCTAGAACAACCGAGCGAAGTGACGCAGTGGTTAGCACCTAGACATGCATTCGGGACGACGACGGTTCAAACCCGCCTCCGGTCATCCTGATTAGGTTTTCCGTGATTTCTCTAAATCGCTTCTGGTAAATGACGGGATGGTTCTTGTAAAAGGGCACGGCTGACTTCCATCCTCATCCTTCCCTAATCCGATGGCACCGGTGACCTCGACGTTTGGTCCCCTTCCCCGAATCAACCAATCAACCAACCAACCAACCACCTAGCGGCACCTGTCCACCGTTGCCATCCATGTCCTCCATTCTATCTAATGCCCGCTGTAGGTAGAATGTGAGTGTACACCTGCAAATCAATTACATGTGATTGCAAGGTGTCTGAAAGAACAGAGACTACCTCGTACATATATAACTGATTCGCATCGCTAGGTAATAGATCTACATATATAGTAATCGCCGCTGATTGTGCACTAAGTCCTGATGAAGCTGATTTCATTAGTTCCTTCCCTTCCCCACCTTTCTCTCCCCTTCCTCTTAAATTTACATATTATGTATCAGAGCTGAGGACTCGCGTGATTTCTGTTCCTTCGGGCATGTCCAGAAGAGCAGACACCACTCATATATATTACAGAATTATAGTTCTCATTTCCGCATTTCTACCAAAGCGGAGAAGTGATCGAACAACCGGTCTCATCCCGCCGACATGAGGGGAAAGGTAAACGAGGAGTGTATACAGAGAATGTCACAAAATGTATAAGTACACGCTTTGAATTCTCGATGTAAGGTTGCAACCTATAAGGTTACATAATGTAACTCTGTATTTCTTCAATACATGGCCGAAGAATTTTCGAAAGTCGGGCGCTGGATCGAAATCCACGTCATGATAGCAGACATGCGTTTGATCTTTGAAGGGAGGAAAGAAGTTATGAAATGGTCCTGAAAGTTTGTTTGTATTGATGCGATTCAGATACTGCAGCGACCTCAAGGCAGTGAAATGAAATATGCGTATATTTAGAACCTCCTGTCGGACAGACAAGTCGCTTGGTGCAATTCTATTTAACTGGCACCACTCCGCCGACTTTGGTGTTGATGAGGATGAAATGGTGATAGAGACAACGAACACTCAGTCCCAGAGCAGATAAAATCTCCAGCCCGACCGGGAATCGCACACAGGCCGCGCTGACTAATCAGGTGTGGCGAAAGTCACATTCAGTAACCTTGGATGTAAGATATTGTCTGCTCTTCTCAGCCACCAACAACTTCATGACACTTTCGGTGCCAGTGGAACTATATTTTGGAGAATGGCAAGGCTTGAAGTGGTGAACCACCAGATGTGGTGCTTGAACTGTTTTAGCTTTCACGAAAAATATTCTTCAAGAACTTGAGAATACTGTACATGCTAATAGTATGTGACATACTAGAAGACTCAGGTGACATCTTTTTCGTTGCAAGCGCACAGAGCACAATTTTGTGAACGAATTTAGGGGATGATAACAGGTGAAAGAGGATTTAACAGTTGAATTGTTGTTTCAGATTTAGCACAGTCGTAACACAACTCGAAATGCTAATCACAGGAATTTTTTGTACTACGCCGAAGATGGTGTCAGTGTTGTCGTTCAATACGCTGTGACTTGAATATCTGGCAAGATTTGCTTCTAGGGGACTCACTGGGCCTTTTCGTTTTGAAGATACTGGAACTACATAACAATGCCTGCGAATCGCGTGTATTACTAACAAGATGGCGCCTCGCCGCGCAATCATACAGAAGTATGCCAGCATACCTGGGACAAAACAAACCATGCACGCTCAGAAAGCAATTATGCCTCTCGACATTTTTTTTTATGGAGCGTAGTAAACGAGGGCGTGTAAACCATGTAATCTACGTGTGTGTGTGTTTGAGTATTATCTGAGTGTGTATGTGTGTGTGTGTGTGTGTGTGTGTG
Organism: Schistocerca cancellata; assembly: GCF_023864275.1. Classification (NCBI taxonomy): domain Eukaryota; kingdom Metazoa; phylum Arthropoda; class Insecta; order Orthoptera; family Acrididae; genus Schistocerca; species Schistocerca cancellata. The sequence goes on from NC_064633.1 coordinate 502,832,922, forward strand.
TGTGTGTGTGTGTGTGTTTCTAGGGGACGTGCCACGTTCAACTGGATATCAAGACATCCGATAGAATTTCTTGTTCTTACATAGAGCAATCCATGTATCTCAAAATCTATGGTACTGGAATGCCTATGGTAGACGATCGTACGCATCCAAAAGAACATTGAGTAAGATACATATAAAATCCGCTATACCCATGATATTTCCTGCAGAGGACTGCAGAAATGAGTGGTAACTTATACTCTAACCTGACAGCTATTTCAGCCAAACCTGAAGAGCAAGTTACCAGGCTTTAAACAATCAACCTGCAATCGAAATGAAAGGAAGGAAAGTTGGGGTTCAGCGTCTCGTATGCGACGATGTTATTATTTCTCTCGCTCTCTTCGAACCAACGTAGAACGTAACCTATAATTTAGGCAGCCACCGTAGCATTTCTCTCGCACTCATAAATCCACGATACGTTAAACGTAATTTTTATATAAGAGAATTATAGGTTAATGACTTCGACTTACATAAATTTAAGCTATGTGATCAAAAGTATCCGGACACCTGGCTGTAAATGACTTTCAAGTTCGTGGAGCCTTCCATGGGTAATACTGGAATTCACTATCGTGTTGGCCTACCCCTATTCCTGATGACAGTTTCCACACAAGCAGGCATACGTTTTATCTGGTGCTGGAAAGTTCCTTCGCGAATGGCAGACCATTCTTCACGGAGTGCTGGGCTGAGGAGAGGCATCGATGTCGGTCGGTCAGGCATGCCACGAAGTCGCCGATCCAAAACATCCCGAAGGTGTGCTATAGGATGCACGTCGGGACTCTGTGCAGGCCAGCCCATTACAGGGATGTCGTGTAACCACTCCACCACAGGCCGTGCATTATGAACAGGTGCTTGATCGTGTTGAAAGAAGCAATCGCCATCCCTGAATTGCTCTTCAACTGTGGGAAGCATGAATGTGTTAAAACATCAATGTAGGCTCGTGCTGTGACAGTGTCACGCAAAACAACAAGGGGTACAAACCCCCTCCATGGAAAACACGACCACACCATAACACCACCGCCTTCGAATGTTACTGTTGGCTCTGCACATTCTGGCAATTGACGTTCACTTGGCATCCGTCATACCCGCACCCAGCCATCGCATCGCCACATTGCGTACCGTGATTCGTCATTCCAACAAAGGTTTTCCACTGTTCAATCGGCCAATGATCACGTTCCTTACACCAATCGTCGTTTGGCATTTTCCTGCATGGTGTGTGGCTTATGAGCAGCCGCTCGACCGTTAAATCATAGTTTTTTTCACCGCCCACCTAACTGTCATAGCACTTGCAGTGGTCCTGATGTAGTTTGGAATTCCTGTGTGATGATCTGGATAAATGTCTGCCTATTACACATTACGACCCTCTTTAACTGTCGGCGGTCTCTGTCAGTCAACAGACGAGGTCGGTCTGTCCCCTTTTGCGCTGTACGTTTCCCTTCACTTTTTCACTTCACTGTCACATAGTAAACAGTGGATCTAGGAATGTTCAGGTGTGTGGAAATATAGCGTACAGACGTATGACACAATTGACGTGACCTCGTTCGAAGTCCGTGAGTTCCGTGGAGGGTCCCATTCTGCTCTCATGCGATATCTAATGACAACTGAGTTCGCTGATGTGGAGTGCCTGGCAGCAGGTGGCGGCACAAAGCATCTAATATGAAAAACCAATGTTTTTGGGGGTGTCCGTATAGTTTTGATTAGACTCTGTATTTATTATAAGTACTGTAATTTATACGCACGGTTGACGATGTAGACTAGATTTAAACTAGTACATGTATCATTGTCTAACGATGAGGCTGCTTGCGTTTCAAAGATGGATAATAGTAAACAAACTTACGGGATCACAAATCGTGCCTGGCACATGTTTTGTCTAAAATCACCCGATTATGCAATATGGCTATAGCTTTCAATAAACAGCTATTTCTTCAACAACGAAATATTCATGAATGTGTAGTTTTGTTGGACACCATGACGGTAGGTAATCTGAGATTCTTACACGATTTCCTAATAACTTTCATTTCATTATATTTTGGGAATTATTTTAAGTTTGCGACGTCACATACTTCAGAGATATGCAGGTAGGAGGTTACTGTGGAGTCACGTCGTGGCAATTAAGACAGTGGAGTGTGCCCCAAATTAGAACCCGAGCTCCTGGGATCTCAGCACCAGCATACAAAACAAAATGTCACAAAATAAGTAACTTTAACTGTGCTTGTACGAGGAGTGTGGATTTGATGTGAGCCTGATTAGTGGAAGAGAAGTTCTGTGCTGAAAAATAACGAAATAAGTCAGGATAGTGCGTCTGAAGATTTCGCCATACGCATATAAATAAAATAATATCATATTCAGGAAAATGAAGTAAAGTACATTTAGAAGTGGATACAGCAGAACAAACCATTTGTAATACATGAACGAAATTACCGAACCACGCAGTGAATTTCCATTTTGTGTCTGGCTCATTGATTTTGAGAAAGCTTTTGACTCGGCTTCGATGGAACTTGTGTTACCACCATTCGGTAATCACGAAGTCGATTCATCACGGGTTAATATGCTGAAGATTCTTTCCATCAGACAGAGAGTTTCCATTCTTTATTATCAGGACACTGAGAAATTCGGAGTCAGAAGGAGAAATATGTTTTAGTGAAGGAAATGGAAAGTTGCGAATACGGACAACCATCAGCTGTATAATGGAATTAAATAATGAGAATTTATTTCAGACCGGAACTACATGTATTGAAGGCAATCAAGTAAAATAAAACAAAAGAAGTGATTTCGACAAAAACAAAAGTGTTAAATCAGAAAAACGTGTGCGAAGGAATGGGGCGTTAATTTAAACGTGCCCACACCTTCAGTCCTCCTTCACTTCTATATCGTGGAACATTTAAATCCAAACATGAGCGTCCACAAGGAAAAGGGGGAATGTCAACTCATCCAACGCCTTGTCGACGAAAAACAAGGTACAGGATATTAGAAAAAAGTTCACGATAACGGGGCATGCTGAGCCACGTCCAATGGGGTGTGGCCATATATTGGGAAAAGCCACACTGATCTGCGACATATCCACTCATCACGTAGTAGACATAATGTCCACCAAGCCACAAGACGGCATTGTTCTTCGAGCGGGGAAGGAAGGTTGAATCGGGACGCACGAGAATCTCCCCCGAGATAGCCGGCTCCGACGTCCTGTAAAGAAAAGCCAGTTGTCGGTGAAGCCATCTCCAATGGCCATGACCGTAGGAGATCAACCGTTGATATAAGGTATCAGTTTCATCACAACAATGGCAAATATCCGTCACATTGAGACCACTACGAGAAAGTAGCACGTTGGTAGACACAATATCACGAACAACTTGGTACCACGAGGACGCCACTTCCATCGGGAAAATCGGGAGGCTAAAGTTAGACCAAACAATCTTCCAATTCGTTTCTGGCGACAGCATTTTTTGGGGGAGATTCGCTCGAGAAAGGATATTTACTCCTAAATAACTGACCTCAAGATTAAATTCCTTAACGTGACGTAGTTTATAACTAAGTCTGCCAATATCTACTGGAGATGCTAAACTCGCCGGTCAGTTGCAGTAATAAAGGCGAGCTGTATGTGCCTGGGGGAAGGGGGGGGAGCGCGGGGGGCGCGTTGGCATGTTAAAACGGTGCGACGGATGAATAAGGCGGAAGGAAGCCTTAACCAGAATGTCAGGGAGGTTCAAACCTCCCAGAAGACGGGGGCGCACTATGACCCCATAACGCACGCGAAATAGAGGTGCGTCACATAGACCTGCCACATAAACTTTGCAACTTTCGGTACATCATCGCAGGAAGTGGAAAGATTTGTGCAATAAAATAAGACTTATTTAACATATACGTTTCCATGGCCCGGGCCTTATGAAGAAGTGAGAGGGAGTGACGCTCGTGTTCAATGATTGCTCCATAAATGTTATCCGTGACAGATTTCCAGTTTTTCGTAACCATCTTCAGCAGACAACTGTCAATTATAACACCCAACGATCGATATCGTATGACCTCGAAAGACCATGAAATTACAATAGCGTCAAATCCTCGCAAACTGAGTAAGCGACATTTCCAGTCATTAACCCGCGCTCCCGTAAGACGACAAAAGGCATCCAAAGCTTCTTTCAGCAGTGGTACATCAACATGGGTAGGGAGAAGAACCATAACGCCATCAGCATACGCACGAACGGTAAACCTTTCTCCCAACAACGACGAGCCATCCAACTAGTAGCTATAGTTCGCAGTAAGGGTTCCAACAACAGCACGTAGAGCGACATAGATAATGGACTCCCTTGAAGGACGTCCTGACACACCGCGATGGGGGAAGTAAGATGGGCATTTACATCTACGGACGCCCGAATACCTGTGATTATAGAGCTAAACAGACATCGTGCAGCATCGTGAAAACCAACAGTCGTCAACACTCGCAATAAGGAATCCATGATCAACGCGGTCGAACGCTTAGTGAAAATCAATGAAAAGAAAATCGCTTGACACGGGAATGGTGGAATCAATCGAAATTAAATCACGACATTCAGCACGGGAGTCAGGAGATTACGACTCGGAATACAACTTTAATGGCTCGCGATGATGGTAGCCAACAATACCGATAGTCGGCTATTGACCGCTCGAGCCATTATTTTATAATCATAGTTGAAGATATCGGACGGACCTGATCCACGCGCAAACGTCATGGCTTTTTGGGGATCAGAACCTTAAAGCTGGGCAGGAGAAGGCCTCCACGTAGAATACTTCATTCACCATGGTCGTTATCGTATCTCCTATTAGAGGCCAAAATCGAATGTAAAATTCTTTGAGGAGGCCATCGGAGCAGGGCGATTTGTGGGAGGGAGAACGAGCCACAATATCAAATATATCATCACTGTGGAATACAAAGATACACTCTTCCTGGAGAGCTGACGTAACAACACTATCAAGGGTCGAAGTGAAATCAACAGAAGGTGGACCGTCTGAATCCACTTCAGTATAAAGTTCGGAATAGTACTGGTAAAGTTCACACTTGATATCAGACTGGGAAGACCACTCACGCTCACCTAGAGAACGAATGGTAGAAAGAGACGTCCTTTGAGATCGCTTGTGAATCCGGAGAAGATGATAGAGAGAGGTCAAATCATACTGTACCATTGAACGAGGCTGGGAACGCAATCGGACACCATCCATTTGCCTACGTTTGAGGTGTAGAAGTTCTGCCTTCACACGGTGTACGTCGACGACTCTCAAGGTGGCATCACTAGCATTATCGTGAAGATCGCGAAGGACAGCATAATAAAATTGCCGGCCGCGGTGGTCTAGCGGTTCTGGCGCTGCAGTCCGGAACCGCGGGACTGCCACGGGCGCAGGTTCGAATCCAGCCTCGGGCATGGGTGAGTGAGATGTCCTTAGGTTAGTTAGGTTTAAGTAGTTCTAAGTTCTGGGGGACTTATGACCTAAGATGTTGAGTCCCATAGTGCTCAGAGCCATTTAAACCATTTGAACCATAATAAAATTCCCTAGTTCGTCTTATTTCAGCCGCTTTTTTAGCGCTAAAATGTTCGAATGTATTTCGAATTTGGGGTTTAGCAAAGGTAACCCACTATTCTAGAAGTGAGGGATAACGCGTCTGGGACTGGGTTGTCCGCCGCCATACGTCTGCGACGATGCCTTCCAGAGAGGAGTCCGTGAGATGTAGAGTGTTTAGCTTCCATAAAGGGCGCGAAAGATGGACCCGCTGCTGGACGTGGTTAACAGTCATTGAAACAGCACAGTGATCAGTGAAACTGGCAGGAATTACATGAATCGATAGAAGATGACTACATATGGGGCAGATAAAGCAAAGGCCAGCCGCGGTGGTCTAGCGGTTCTGGAGCTGCAGTCCGGAACCGCGGGACTGCTACGGTCGCAGGTTCGAATCCTGCCTCGGGCATGGGTGTGTGTGATATCCTTAGGTTAGTTAGGTTTAAGTAGTTCTAAGTTCTAGGGGACTTATGACCTAAGATGTTGAGTCCCATAGTGCTCAGAGCCATTTGAACCATTTTTAGATAAATCAAAGCGGTCCAAACGGCTACTAGAAGTAGCTGTGAAAAACGTGAACCGCACCAATGTAGGATACCTGCAAACCCAAGCATCCTGGAGAAACAAGGACGTCACCATATCATTAAGTTCACAACAAAACGTATAATTGGGGGTCTGATCTATTAGGCGTAAATCAGTTAAAATCGGCCTCCAACAAAACCTTGCGCGGGTTCCGTCGGAGTAAGTAAACAACTTATTCATTATATAACTGCGCGTAATCGGATGAACGACCGGATCCAGACGGAGCGTAAACAGAAACGTCATAAAAGCTGTAGCCTATATCGCGACCATCATCTAGCGATTCGAAGTCCCTCAGCGGGAGTTCATCTTGGTAAATCAGAGCCATACCGTTAGTATTTTCAGGCGCGACATTGAAAATATAGAGTATCCAGGAAGACAAAACCCATCAAATAATAGCTCTTGTAAATAAACGATATTAGCTTGGGAATCGAAATAAACTGGCGTAACGCAGCAAGTCGTAATTGGAAACATATCCTATTAACATTGAGGGTTGTAAATGTATATGCCTGCATCCGTTAACACCTGTAAGGTCAGTAAAACTACAATAAGGGAAAAGCACTCATCAAGTCCGCCTCTCCTCATCGTCCGGAGGCGGGAGTCAGAAGGTATAAATCTAATAACCCCCACCGGGTGCCGAGGAATCCTCGTCTTTCATCTTACGACGCGGCGCTGCACGTGCAGGTGGAAAACGCTGTTCCATACCACTCCGTGAAAACATACACTCTTAATGTGGAGGGGTTGGGGGCACGTCAAGCTCCGATTTGGTAGAGGAGCCATCGCCACTGCACTCATCAGAAATAGGGGAGCAAAACTCAGAACGACCGAACCGTGGCGAGCTGGCACCAGTCTTGTTTTGTTTGTGTATCGTTAAGACCGATTGTTGTTGCAGTAAGCTATCTTTGCTTTCGCGTGTCTTATCTTGCGATTTCGCAGGCGAAGTGAGTTGTTTGTTAGCCTTCGACGGGTAACCCTCGAGATCTCGTGTCATTCGTAGGGGAGACGAGTGTCAACGGTTGCCGAACGAGTGTGATGACATTACACGTTTTGGTGTGAAATTGGTTGGGCGTTTTGTCGACATAGGCAGCTTGGAGATACAAGTTCTGTGATCTCGCAGGGAACAGAATTTGAAGGGAAGCAGTGAAGCTGTGGAACCGGCTCCCTCGTATTGTGTACCTGATATGGAGTAAGTCGTCGTAATTGTTTGTTCACGGACGAAGAGATTTTAAACTTTATTATTATAATGGGAGACTTTCTTGGCCTAGTTAATTGGTGGCCGTTACTGGAAAATTTTCTCACAATTTTTTTGTGTCTTTTTCAATCAAATGATTTTATGTTGCCGTTTTTAAAGCCTCCACTCTAAAATAGAGTTGTCCATGTGTAAGTGAGTCAAAGTTTTTGCCCATGTTTCAGAATTATTGGAATGTCATTGTGAGCCAGCCGCTGTGGCCGAGCGGTTCAAAGTGCTTTAGTCCGGAACGGCGCTGCTGCTACTGTCGCAGGTTCGAATCCTGCCTGGGGCATGGATGTGTGCGATGTCCTTAGGTTGGTTAGAATTAAGTAGTTCTAAGTCTAGGGGACTGATGACCTCACATGTTAAGTCCTATAGTGCTTAGAGCCTTTTGAACTTTTTTTTTGTCCTTGTGATTCGGCAAGAAATTTTTAATTGTGCCATAACCTTGGCAGGGAGTGCAATGTCATCGGAGGTCTAGGCTAGGCAGTGTTTAACATCCTGGCCGCTACCGGAGTTGGCCACACATTCTCTTCCTAGGTTTAGTATTTTTTCTTCCTTCTGTCAACGCGAGTTGAGCTGTTAGATGTATATTTTGTATCTAACCTGTTTGTTTATGAATTTGTATCCTTAAATATTACGGACTGGCAACTGGCTGAACCTTAAACTGCATTGCATCTACTGAGTTCCTTGTGCAGCTTTTTATAGTAATTTTTCATTAACACGTCTGAGCACGTAAACATTTGTTTTTTTTAAGATCAGTGTCTATGTTGTAGTTTTTTTAATAATGTGGTTCTATTATGTTACGTAATGGCCTTTTAGTTTTGCACTAGTGCTCAAGTGTTATTAAGTCACCCTTCACCTATAACTGTTCATTATATCTATTTTGAGGGAAGTCCTATATTTGGGTTTGAAGTATTCAAGTTTGTCAGTAACCCCCTTTTCTTAATTTGGAATTGTTTGTTAGAGTACTGAGTATGTAGGGCTTCTAATTGTATTTGCAAAGTTTTATCTAGTGGCTCGTTCACAATTTGTGATTCTCAAATTATTTTTTTAGAGGCGTTATGCCAATAAAGTATGTTAATTATAAAGTGTGACTACCAACCATGATTCCACCCCGCTTCCTCCTTTATGGTATTTAAGGTATGCTGTGCAAATGAGGTGCGACTAAGGAATTACGTATCTCTTGGTAGCAGAGCCAGAAGGGAGTGGGATTTGCTTTTCCTATCCTCTCCTCTGGTTGGCAGTCCTGGCTTAGTAAGTTGTAAAATTGTAAGTGTTGTGTTTTGAGACTTGTTTGCCTATTTCAGGAAGTTACGTAACATGAGTCTCCGAACTTCCCCGGCATAACTTATTTACGGAAAGAGTAGTTGATGTATGAAATCCGTGTGCGCGGGCTGCCTGCAGACGGGAATGTGTCTGATTTTGTGGCCAGGCTTCGAGAAGCGGTTTACATTCCCGTCGCCCTACCGACAGACTTCGTTAGCGAGGTAGGTGACTTGTTATCGCATATCGAAACAGCTTTAAGTGATGTAGGTCGAACGTTTGAATTTCTGCCGTCTACTCAACCGACGTATAAACAAATGTATGACGTGCAGGCGTATTTAGCCCATTACTGTAATTGTTTATCGGATACCGCTTCAATCGATCTCAATGATGCAGTGGCTGCTCTCCGTCATTAATTGCTTGGTGTTGCAGGAGGCTTGAGGTCACACGCCGTGGCGCTTCCTTTATGTGGGCGAGGTTTAAGTGCCGGCCATTGTGGCCGAGCGGTTCTAGGCGTATCAGTCTGGAACCGCGCGACCGCTACGGGCGCAGGTTCGAATCCTGCCTCGGGCATGGATGTGTGTGATGTTCTTAGGTTAGTTAGGTTTAAGTTGTTCTAAGTTCTAGGGGACTGATGACCTTCGCTGTTAAGTCCCATAGTGCTCAGATCCATTTGAACTCTTTTTTTTTTTTTTTTTTTTTTTTTTTTTTGAGGTTTAAGTACAGATTATGAGCTGAAAATGTGAGTGAGATCACACGCGTTGAGTTTATTTTCTAAGTTAACTAATCCAATTATGAATGTTTTGGAAGATATATCTGTTTCGTATATCGAAAATTTGAAACGAAGGCGGTTTTCTTTGCGGCGAGATCAATTTGCGAAATTTCAATCACCAACTTTGTCTTGCGAACGCGAAAATATTTTGTTGACACCCCACCTACGCAGGGGGAAATGATCATCATGATAAAATAAGAGAATTTAGAGCTCGAACGGAAAGATTTAGGTGTTCCTTTTTCCCACGCGCCATCCGAAAGTGGAGGGGTAGAGAAGTAGTATGAAAAGGGTTCGATGAACCCACTGCCAGGCACTTAAATGTGAATTGCAGAGTAGCAATGTAGATGTAGATGTAGATTAAAGGCTCAGATAATGCAATTGCCGGTGTTCTGAGTCGTGTGTTCACATCCGACTCCCAGGAAGGTCAGGAGAAATGCGAACAGGACCTTAGTGTTGGGGCGATTTTGTCCGACCATCCTAAACTGTTTGGTGGGCTTAAGGAGAAGCAGGCACTGGACCCGTGTTGTTGTCCGATTCGAGAAAGGGTCATGGCTGGGGTTTCGGTGTCACGTTATTGCCTCCAATAAGGAGGACTGTGTAAGCAGGGTAGCGGCGGTCGACAGTGGAGGGTGTCTTCATCGGTAAACACTTCCGGCCGTGAAAGCCTACATGGAATGAATGGAGGGTGTGTTTTCCAACTGAGTTAGTACCGATGGTTTTCCGGTATTATCACCATTTGGTTCTTGGCGCCCATTTGAGCCTGTATAAGACCTTGGCCAGGATCCGAGAACATTGTGTGTGGTCCTCTCTTTGTCGCGACATTAGGCGCCTGGTTGGGCAGTGTGATTCCTGGAAAAGGGAGAAGCCTGATTCTGGGGGGTCTCGTGGGTTTTTACACTCGCAGCGGGAGCAGTATCCGCTCGATAAAGTTTTTATCGACTATATTGGACCGTTGCCCCGGACAAAGAAAGGCAACCGTTACATCTTGGTTGTTGTGGATGCTTTCTCCCGGTTTACATGGCTACTCAGGGGAGACACAGCGGAAATCACCACCCAGAAGTTGTCGATGGTTATATCCTGATTCGGACAGCCGAAATCATTGGTAAGTGACAAAGCACCCGCCTTTCTGCCTCGCGTGTTTAAGGCGTCCTGAGTCAATCAGGGTATTAGACATATTACCACCACGCCTTATTATCCTAAGGCATTTGCCGAAAGAGGTAATCGGAATTTAAAAACAGGCCTAACCATTTACCATGCCCGGTCACCTGCTAGATGGCCGGCCGTTGTGGCCGAGCGGTTTTGGTCACTTCAGTCTGGAACCGCGCGACTGCTACGGTCGTAGGTTCGAATCCTGCCTCGGGCATGGATGTGGGTGCTGTCCTTAGGTTAGTTAGGTTTAAGTAGTTCTAATTTCTAGGGGACTGATGACCTCAGATGTAAAGTCCTTTGGTTCTCAGATCCATTTGAACCATCACCTGCTAGATGGGATATCACCTTTCCATCGCTCAATCAGGCGTTTAATGTGGCCAAACATGAGGTAACCGGGATGACACCTGCAGTATTAATGTTTGCCTATATGATTCATTCTACGTTATCAAACATTTGGAGCGTGAACGACCTCTTACCAGCCTCCATCAACCCTCAGAGCCGCCGTGGGAATTGGCAAAGGGCCAGATAGAGTATCCGGGCAGCCCTCCGGCGACAGCAGCTTCCATATGACAAGGGTCGTAGGCCATTTTCAGGAAAGATTGGGGACCTGGTTTTTATCCGTAACTTAGCTGCTCCGACTAGCGAAGATATTAAGGGAAAATTAAAACCTAAATATAGGACCCTTTGTCGGATTTGTAAAATCTTGAGCCCCGTTAACCTCTAGGTAAGGCAGATCGCTTCGGGCAAGCTGTTTAGCGTATATCTCAGCCAGGTTATGCTGGGATGAGTAGGGAGGGTCTGTCCCACCCCTGGGCGGTGTACTCTCACGTAGGAGGGCGAGGGCGAGGTTGAGCCGTGGTGAGCTGGCGCGAGTCTTATTTTGTTTATGTATCGTTGAGATCGATTGTTGTTGCGGTCAGTTGTCTTTGCTGTCGTGCGTCTAAACTTGCGGCTTCGCAGACGAAGCTAGTTGGTTGTTATCCTTCGACGGGTAACCCTCGAGATCTCGTGTCATTCGCAGGGGAGACGAGTGTCGACGGCTGCCGAACGAGTGTGATGACCGTTACACGTTGTGGTGTGAAATTGGTTAGGCGTTTTGCCGACATAGGCAGGTTGGAGATACAAGTTCAGTGACTTCTCAGGAAACAAAATTTGGAGGGAAGAGGTGAAGCTGTGGAACCCGCTCCCTCGTATTGTGTACATGATATGGAATAAGTCGTCGTAATTGTTTGTTCACTGACGCACTCAGAGATTTTAAACTTTATTATTATTATGGGAGACTTTCTTGGCCTAGTTAAATGGTGGTCGTTATTTGAAAAATGTCTCAGATGTTTTTTGTGCCTGTTGCAGTCAAATTATTTAATGTTGCTGTTTTTAAATCCTGCACTCTATAAATACAGTTGATCATGTGTAAGTGAGTCAAAATTTATGCCCATTGTTTCTATATTTCAGAATTATTAGAATGTCCTGTGATTTGGGCAGAGACTTTTAATAGTGTCAGGGCTTTGGCGGGGAGTGAAATGTCATCGGAGGTGTAGGCCTGGCAGTGTTTAAGAACCTGGCCACTACCGGAGTTGGTCCGTCAAGGCGGGTTAAGCTGGTAGATATATATTTCGTATGTAACGTATCAACGACCGACAGCAACATCAGGTTCAGAGGAGACAGGTAATGCAGTGCCGGTTTCGGATGGCATCTCCTGACCATCAGGAAGAGAAACCGTACAATCCTGTTGCCCCACCGTTTCAGCGTGGAGGAGGGGTGGCACTGCACTGGAACACTGTAAAGTCTGGCCAGCAGGCAACGTCTCTGCGGGGACATCTGATCTCATGGGAATCGTCGCATCTACAGGTGAAGTGGGGAACACAGATACAACAAACATTTCACCATCAACAGAAGCAGCTAAACAATCTCTGGTAATACTGGAATCAGAATTAACGTCGGAAGACAACTCACTATTGCCAGAAGGTGCACCATCTGTTAACGCCGTATCAGAAGAACGAGACTAGTGAGGGGCGCTCTCGAAATCTGCACCATCCTTAGTCCCCCGGCGTTTGACTTGCGCTGCAGGAGCCGTCGTCCCATTATGGACAGAGGCCGCACTGCGACACGCTGGTTACGGTGGAAGTTCGCGACGAGTTGGGGGTAATGTTTGTAACGTCCCCTTAGAACAAATGTACATGACTGTGCTTAAACTGACACACAATATTTTTAACGCAAGGCAATCTGACTTTCAAAAATCCGTACAAAAGAATGGCCCTGACTAACAATAACCTATACGTTTCACAAATCACTTACCTCACAAAAATCTTCGTTACTCGAACTACTGCAATACAGCGAGCGCCACTACTGCCAGCTAAATAAAAAATTCAAACTACTGAAGCCACTAACTACTGATAGGCATAGTTAGCAATTGAGGATAGCGCTCTGTATGAAAATCACTGGCTGTGCCGTGTGCAGTCTGTGGCTGGTTTGCATTGTTGTTGGCTATTGTAGTGTTGGGCAGTTGGCTGTTAACAGCGTGTAGCGTTGCGCAGTTGGAGGTGAGCCGCCAGCAGTGGTTAATGTGGGGAGAGATATGGCGGAGTTTTGATTATGAAACGTCCCATTAGAACAATTATACATGACTGTGCTTAAACTGACACACAATATATTTAGCGCAACGCAATCTTACTTTCAATAATCCCTACAAAAAAATGGCCCTGACTAACATTAACCTATACCTTTCACAAATCACTTACCTCACAAAAATCTTTGTTACTGCAATACAACGAGCGCCACTACTGCAAGCTAAATAATAGATTCAAACTACTGAACGCACTAACTACGGATAGACATAGTTAGCAAATGAAAGATTTTGGTAGAGAACAAACAATGTATTTACCTTAATAGTGTCGAAAAGTCACAATATACATAGCAGATCATGACATCCAGTCTCACAAATTTCAAAACTCCGCCATTTCTCTCCCCACATCCACCACTGCTGGCGGCTCACCTCCAACTGCGGAACGCTACGCGCTGTTAACAGCCAACTGCCCAACACTACAATAGCCAACAACAATGCAAACTAGAAACAGACTGCACACAGCACAGCCAGTGATTTTCATACAGAGCGGTACGTGGCGTTACCAATAAAAAAAACTAAACAGCTTACTTACATAGCCCCTTTCTCCCCACAATAAATTTTACAAATTGTTTTGGGAAGAGGCCAATACGGATTTGAAAAAAAAAATTCATAGTTACAATAACAAAGATATCAAATGCACACACTTATTGATACAATGTTGGTCAAAAGCTAAAATTTTCTCACAGTCCATTAAGGCAGTCTTGGATCATTCATCACAGTAAAATTGCAGTGTTTTTCTCAAAGTCTGAGCAGTAAAGGAAAATGCACACGGAAGTAATGGATTTCCATGCAGTCTTGAAGAAGTAGTGTTGTCCTTCCAATGGAAAGATAGTGCTGACTCTCGACATGCAGCCAGGTAATGGGCCACAACAGAGCAAACCCACAGCAGAGTCATTCGAAGTTTTGAAGAATATCGGTAGGTAGATCATCACAGAGCAGACCCACTGTAGTCCTGGTAGATATTATGGTATTGCTGGGCCACCAGAGGTGCAGACCCACTGCAGCCCTTGTAGAAATAATGGTATTGGTTGGCCATCAAAGATGCAGACCCACTGTAGTCCTCGCAGAGATGGCCAGCTGCCATCTGCTTCGTCTGTGCAGGTGCACAATCACCATCGGCGAGTCTTGCGGACAATATAGCAAGTCCATAACAACCACTTGTGCACTCACAAAGTTTTTTGAATTGTCCTTAGTACCAGCAATGCTGTTATCCAGTCTCTTGTTGAATTATTAACACACGTGCAAACACTAACAGTCCCTACTTCTCACATATTGTCCATATACTATGACCAACAGAAACGTGTGCAGTGAAATGGAATTTAGAAGTTAATAATATGATGAACTGGTGTCAATTACAATTTTATAACATAAGAATACAATTAAAGAACATAACAATACAGATAACATTTGTAGTAAAACAGGCTTTACAAAAGAATAGAAATAAACAGATACATCAGTGTTACAGGAATTATGACATAAGTAAATATATAAAATAATGAGAATAGTTTTCGAAACATAAATTTCACACTTGAGCATTGAATCAGAACAGAATTAATAATGTCTTCACATCTCTACAAAATAAATAACATAGTATTAGAAAAATTCTACAACATAACTCTTATTAGCTAAACACATAAAGACAGGAAAAACACAAATACACAAGAGTACACAAAAACATAGTGGGATACCACAAGGAAAGGACAGGGTTTGTTTTACTGCAGTATTTTGCAAACAAAATTTCTTTACTTCTCGGAGATCTCCCTTCGTTCTTCATTATTTCCAAAAAGATCTATCTATACCTGCTTTCTGTAACTTTTTTCTATAACTTCTCAATATATTTCTTCCAATTCATCGCAACTCATTCTCTTATATAGTCCACCCCCTCTTAAGCTAACTTAAATCTACTGAGCTCAGATGCTAAACTAAGGGACGAGGCAATGCAGCAGCGCAAAACAATTAACACAAACAGCAATGACAGAAAAATAGAAATTGGCAAAGCAATTGAGTATTACAACTAATATAAGGCAATGAGGAGCAAACAAGAAAAATAAATCAGTAGTAAAACTGGCTTAACAGAGTAATGTAAAGTGAAATTTAGTAGCACTATGCTTGGCAAACAGCAGCAGCAAATGCAATAACTTATATCTAAACATGCCAAAGCTCAAGCAGAAAAATTATTACAGTAAAAATGGCCATGTTTAATACCTATGTCACATCTTAACACAAGAGTGATGAATCACGATAGCTTACTCTACCCCAAAAAAAAAAAAAAAAATACCAAGCAGTTGAAAAGAAAATTATGTATGCAGTTACTGTTATTAATCCATTCTTATTGTTCTTTCCATTCCAAGTGCTCCTTTTTCGAAGAATATGGATCATAAAATTAATATTTATTTGATCTGTTGCCAGAAAGTGTTCACATTAGCATATGCACTTAATTCTATTTTATAAAGCCAATCTGCAACACAGCTGGAAACCAGATATTAAACAAAATGCGCAATCTCTCAGCTAGAAACACGATAGATGTAAAAGGTTTCTAATAATTTCATTAGGCATTTTAGTAAATATCATAAATTAAGAGCTCCACTGTGTAATCATATGTTTTCAAGTTTGAGCGTATCGTATTTAGGAAGTTTTCTACAAAGAAATGTCAATAGCGAGGATAATTGCCTCTTTTTTTTCTCCACCTGTGCCTCTGAAAGGCACACACTAATGGCTTTTTTCCAGGCGACTGTCGCGCAGCTGCCCACGTAATGCATCGTGCCCATGACACATTACGTGAAGGTCACTTAACTTTCTTACTGAAATATTTACAACACCAGTTTGCACTACAGTGGCAGTCTCATATACAAAATTGCACGGGTCGAGAATTTGCATTGCAAATGTGTAGAAACAAAATCCTATGAATATAACAGTGTACCAAAAAATTTTCGCCGGCATTGTGATACATTCACGCATTTACACACATGTCATAACTCTTAAAGTACGATTCTTGGTTTCCAACATCCTTTTTCACAAGTCAGAGTCCCTAACCACTATTCATTACTCCTTGCCTTATTACACATATACATATTCGTCGCCACGTCAATCTTGGGACGACATTTCAATATTTCATCATAATAAATACATAGCATAATCAAATTCCTCATATAGGATCAGCTTATTGATGATAAACATACCTCAACAGCATAATACACATTGTCATCGTAATGATAACAACATAACACCTCAGTTAGATCTCAAAATCGTCGTAGCTTTCTGCAATAACTTCAAAGCCTAAAAAAAATTCTCTGCTCATTTCAATAGTGTCATCTACCTCAAACGTACTTTAAAAATCATGATCTGATACCAAATACATAATTCAAAGCTCTCATAGCATCACAATGGGTCTAAAAAAATATGAACAGTTCACAAAGTACAGACAAAATACAGTTTCATAAGTGTGAAATTATCCAACTGTGTAATTACGTAAACATCTGTCACTGATGTAGTAAAAAAAAAAATTAGTCTCTCAGTTAAATGATCAGATAGCTGTGTAATTTAGGTGTTAGAGAGATATGGTAACGATGTGTAAAGTTGTATAAGCAAATACCATATTAGCTAGGGCTCCTTGTGTGCCAAACACATGGTACACAAAGTAAGCGTGTACCCCCTGAGGATTAATGTAATTATACCCTTAGGTGTTACAGATTACAGCAATGGAATGAAATGTATCACGGGAAACCTTTGTATCATTGTACATCAAATATCTTTAAAAATAAATGTTTTAAGCACAAAATTAATCACTCAAATACGTGTACTGTAGCGCTAAACTGTGCGTCTTGTTGTAAGATAATCTCTGTGGAAGTGTCGTAGTTATCATCCTCCGAAAGCTAAGTTCTGCAGAAGTCAATGTACTTACCTCATGATACAGAAAAGTGAAATGCTTTGCATATAGATATTTTAGTTATTATGCTTATTGTCGTGATGAAGAAAGAACTGTGCTGTAACGTATTGTTGTCCTACGGAAAAGGCAGTCTCATTGTAGCTATACCACAAAAGTTACTACTAAAACATTTTTTACTTTACAGAAGAATTCAGAAAAACTGTGCAGATATAAAACAGATACACCGCAAAAGCAACATTGTAAATTGTCACTCATTAGTAGCGTCATGATAAAATCGTGTAGCTGTCACATAAACTAATCACTGTGTCATCTGGTATCTCACAGAAAGTACTTTAAATCCAGAATGTATTTTCAAGTAAACCAAAATGTTGCATTAAAATCTCATTAGTAGTACTGGTAAATGTTCTAAGTATGTGAGCCTTATAGTCGTTACGTAATCATGCAACTAACAAGCAAGAATGTACACACACAATAACACTGTGTCGTCTGTTCACAATAACAAAGCATTCATAATTTCTATTTAAATAAGTTCTCTTGGTTCTTGACTGGATATTTAACTTCAAACATTGTTGCATGTTAACAGATTCTAAGTCTGACAAAGCATACTAGTAACGTGAAGTGAAAAGTTTTATGGCAAAGGCAAAGTTAGAAAGCAAATTATCTCTCAATAAACGGTTTTACATGTGAAATGTGGTGTAATCCTTTACCTTTCCTCAGTACGCAGTAAATCAACTTGAACGCAATTATGCGGTATATGTCGGCAAAGAATGCTAAAATTTTTCTCAAGGTTAGCATCTATGTTATTTTTCACTGAGCCAGCCCTTACACGTGGCTGCCTGCGGTGCGAGTCATTGTCTGTCTCTTTGTTGGCGCGCGTCGTTATCGGGATTAGGAGACCTAACTTCTACAAATTCACCTTGTCGACAGGGCCCTGCTCTGTTTAAATCCCGCCAATTCTGACGCAATTCAGGTCTGTCGTTACGATCATATCGTCTGTCGTCATGTCGGTAGATTCCATAGTTTCTTTCTTGTCGGTCACGTGGTGGAGAATTTCTCCCTGAATCGTAACTGCGAGCTGGACCATTGCGTCTGAAGTTATTCTGTCTCCCTCGATAATAATTGTTTTGGTACCCATATTGCCTGTTTCTCTGATTGTCTCTGTCACATTCATTACTACAGAAATGCGATCTTTCTCTGTAACTATTATTACTCTGCAAACTGTTGGTCACAATTTGCATTGTAAGAAAAGCCTTGTCGTGTCCACTTATTATTTCTCTCATCGCAGAAATGTGACTGATGTGACCTGTAATTGTTGTGCTCCTGTTTTCGCGTTCCGAGATTGTCAGTGTCAATGTCCAAGCTTCAGTGTCGTCTTTGCAACGTCCTGCCAAAATAATATATCGTAAATGTTCAGGTAGTTTGATTAAGCAAATGCGGATGAGTTCTGAGGGGCTGTATGGGTTTGAAAGATACAGATTCTTATGCAACATGTCTTCAAAATATTTCATAAGACTGGAAAATTCAGATTGTTCGAAACGTTTCATCATTATGATGCTATGTTTTACTCGGTCTTGCGTAGCTTGAGACCAATACGCTGAGAGGAAGGCATGATAAAATTCTCCTTCACTGTGACAATCGTGAATGACCGATCACATTCTTACAACTGGTTCATTCTCCAAGTAGCCACACATAAATTCTAACCTGTGCTCCAATGACCACTTGAGAGGAAAACAATGAGAGAATTGATGAAGCCATGGTTGTGGATGAATGTCGTTGTCAGAATTCTTAAATGTTTCAAAACTCCGCCATCTGTCTCCCCTAATCCACCACTGCTGGCGGCTCACCTCCAACTGCGCAACGCTACACGCTGTTCACATCAATCTGCCCAACACTACAATGGCAGACAACAACGCAAACTAGCCACAGACTGCACACAGCACAGCCAGTGATATTTCATACAGAGCGGTACGTGGCGTTTCCAATAAGGAAACCTAAACACCCTACTTACATGTTGATCTAACGTCACTTAAAGCTGGAGACTGACTGCCAGTAGATTGCCATGACACTATCTCTGCTAATGTTAAAGGAAGACGTTTTTGATAAGACTACGTCAGAACAGTAGTACGGTGCGAACAATCATATCTGAGATGACCGCTTTCATTACAGAGAAAACATGTTCCTTCTTGCCCTGCGTACTTAACATGGATTAGGTAACCACAAACAGTTAAGTAGGAAGGAATATTCTTTTTAACGCACATGTACACAGTCCAGATACCATTATAACACTGAAAGTAATGTTGTGCTAACCAGCGTTCCCATCGGAATGCCGTATTACTCCAAACGGAAGCAAAGCTGTTTTAATAAATGAATCGTCCACTTCAGGAGGAAGGTTAAAAATTCTAACCGGAGTATACTCGAGTGCCGCATTTTCAAGGAGGAGTTGACTGACGGAATCATCGCGATGTGTAAACTACAGTTTAGAACCAACTCGAGAGAGAAGCTGTTCTAATTGAACAGGATCATAAAACTTCACAAAGAATGCATACAAATCAGAATCAAAGTAAGCAGTACCTACTTGATCAGGTGAACACAGATAGCCGGCCGGTGTGGCCGTGCGGTTCTAGGCGCTTCAGTCTGGAACCCCGTGACCGCTACGGTCGCAGGTTCGAATCCTTCCTCTGGCATGGATGTGTGTGGTGTCCTTAGGTTAGTTAGGTTTAAGTAGTTCTATGTTCTAGGGGACTGATGACCACAGATGTTAAGTTCCATAGTGCTCAGAGCCATTTGAACCATTTTTGTAACACAGACAACATCAGCCAACCAATCGTGAATTTCAAGGAGCCAGGTTGAACACGACGCGTACTCTTGTCAAAACTGAAACGAACAGTAGCTCGACGAGGAACACAATTAGGAGACTCGACAGACACCATGGCGCGGGCAGAAAACATCGCCGCCAAGAGGAAAACGACAACAAACTCCGCTACGCAACAACGATGTGACTCCGGCCGATACACCAACAAGACTGAGTAGCCGCGACACAAGCGGCGCTTGGGCACAGGCGGAAGTTAACTACGACCTTTTCTCTCGACACAGAAGGCGACACTGTTGGCTATCCATGCACGACTCATGCTATACCTAGACTTCCATAATATGTCGTCGTTCATGCGTCACAACCTGAACTCATACAGGTTGAGTACATTTTAACTGAAAGTCGCTGCGTGGTATAAATGGCTGAATACTTTATTGGAGCCTGTGTTGGTACACTGCATCATACATGATAACACAGGGATTACGATATCGTTTTAGTGGACATATCTGACGTATTTTTTGTATTAGTTCTTTTATTGATCTGTTGATCTCATTTACAAAGATATTGAACATATCTTGATATTAAAGTTCAAGAACAATAACACATACACAGACATTTATATACTTTCACGCTTAGTATGACAAGGATGGGACAGGTAGTCTGTTGTGGCCTTACTACGATGTCCTATTTTTCAGAGATGTTACTCTCATATGACTTTGCTTATGGCCCGAGCATCAGCGATGCAAAAGACGTATACGCTAAGTTCAAGAATATAGGATAATATTCAGGAGTTGCACATGTTGATCACTTTCTCTCAAACTAGAGAAATTTCTAATACTCAAGTTCTTTGCACTAATTGGCTTCTCGTGTGTTTCATCATTTCCAGGTTACTGAAATTTAAAGTGGGAATCAAAAGAGTAATTTGGCTTCTGAAGATGGTTTCTGGTCGTGAGTTTTTAAGAGTTCGGCTCCGTTCAAAGGAACATGTACATTTAGTTTTATTTACCATCACAAGGAAATGAAATAAACGCTTTTGGACGCAGCTAAATGTACAAGTACTCAAGTACTGAAAGTGTGGAGGAAAGAAAATATTCATGTTAACACGGACGAGGATGCCCGTGCTTGTATATAAAAGCTGTACACAGATACCTAAAGCTGGGTACAGATAAATAGACACGAAAAAGCAAATGTGAAACGGCAGATTTGGAAAGATGACCTCGTCGAGTTATTTGACATCTCGCGGACATGGCTACCGTATCAGAAGAAGAAAAAGAACTTCTTAGGTGAAAAAGAGATAGTCGTATGAGTTCGTCTGTGACTGGAGTGGGCAAGGATTCCGCCCCGAAAATAGGAAATAATAGGACAAAAGGAGAGAAAAAAGATTCACATCAGAATAAACATTACAAAGTTACAGATAATCACGAAGACCACTATAGTGGAATACTTAACTCCATCGTCATCAGCATCTAGTGACAAAGAGGCTGAGTTTTCAGCCCCAGTAGTGAAACTTTACGTTCAAGTGCTAGATTAAGACCTCTTGATCACTCAAGTCTATTTAGAGCGACAGAGAATACCTTTATATTCTATAAGCAATTACTTCACTTATAGCAACTGTAAAGAGCCTTGACCACAAGTTTAAAAACTCCAGCTACCGGTCCTCGGACACGGGAGATCGACAGAAGTAAAACAGCAAAGAAATTCGAAGAATGTCTCCTTAAAAATCCTCCTCATTTGGTCTTGTGATTGGGCAGTACAGTGTTGTCGTCTGTTGCCTATGGAAGAGTAAAAACTTTGCAGTTTGTAGTTAAATTTCTAGTGATTCGTAAAGATTTGGAGCTCAGACTTAAAGTACTTGTAGCACTAAAAACGATGGTGAGCATTTGGCTGAAGTAGTTATACACGAAGTGGACGAATAAAGCTGCGAGACAATACCATGGTACTACAACATCTGCAATGAGATGACAACAGTCATGAGTTAGCGCTATGAACATAAACAGATGGCTGTTGTATCGTGTACAGAAGGTATAAGACAGAAGTACAATGGTGGAACTATTATGTGTTCTCAGGTGATTCATGTGAAAAAGTTTCCGACTGATTATGGCAGCACGATGAGAGCTAACAGACACTGTAAGTGGAATGGTAGCTGGAGCTAGATGCGTAGGAAATTCCATTTTGGAAATCGTTAGGGACCTCAATATTTCGAGCTTCGCAACGTCAAGACTGTGTCGTGAATGCCGTATTTCATTCATTAACTCTCACCGTGGATTACTGAGTGGCCGACGGTCTTTATTTAAGAACCGACAACGGCGGCGTTTTCGAAATCAGTGCTAACAGACAAGAAACACTGATGAAATAGCCGCAGATATCATTGTGGAACATATGACGAAAGTATCCGTTAGGACAGTGCGCTATGGCTGCAGACGACCGATGCCTGTGCGTCCAGCGCCTTTCCTGGGCTGGTGACCATGTCGGATGGACCGTAGACGGCTGTAAAATCATGGAGTGGTCAGATGACTCCCGATTTAGTTGGTAAGAGCTGATGGTAGGGTTTGGGTGTGGTGCAAACTCCAGGCAGCCATGAACTCAAGTTGATAACAAGGTACTGTACGATCTGGAGATGGCTCCATAATGGTGTGAGCTGTGTTTGCATGGAATGGACTGGGTCCCCCGGTCCAACAGAATCACTGGGTCGAAATGGTTAAGTCTCTGAAAATCCATTGAGGACTGTGGGACAGCATCCAGGCGTCAAGTACTTTAATAATGAAAACTAAAGTCAACAGCTGTAATGTAATTCTAAGGTTGTTTATGCAAAACATGGCACCAGTTTCCACGCGTAGAAGACTCAACGTCTGGCCCCAAGCGTAATCTGTCATCAACGTTCGTGCCCACAATCACAAATACCATTGAGATTCGTACTTTGGTGGAAGATTACGCTTGGGGCCTGATTGGGACGCTTTTCACTTCGAAACTTTTAGCATGTTTTGAATAAACGACTTCTTGATTACTGTACAGTTGTTGATTTCAATTTTCATTATTCAAGAAAGTGGTTATTTTCAGCAATTTGGAGACTATTTGTAGCAATTCATGGACTGCATGTTCCCAAGGTACGATGGAAATTTTATGCATGTCAATCCGCCATGTCACCGGGCTAAAATTGTTCGCGATTGGTGTGAGGAACATAATGGACAATTCGAGTGAATCATTTGACGACCCAGATCGCCTAACATTAAACCCGTCAAAGATTCATGGGGCATAAGCGAGAGTTGAGTTTGTGCACAAACTCCTGCCCCTCCAACACTTTCGCAACTATAGACGAATGTAGAGGCAGCGTGGCTCAGTATTTCTGATGGCTTCCAACGCCTTCTTGAGTCCATGCCCCGTCGAGGCGCTTCACTGCACCAGGCAAAAGGATGTGTGACACAATATCAGGAGGTATTACACGACTTTTGCCATCTCGCTGTAAAGTTGCCAGTACACCGGAGCGAAGACGAGGATTACCAAGATGGATTCGCTGGTGTTCACCCCTGTTCACTTGCCCTTACTAACTTGCATTTGCACTAGATGAGTGAAAGAGAACACTCCGGACAATCGGTGAGCGTTCGATCACAAGCGAACGCTGCCTGTTTATTTGTTGCTTAATTCACATACACAAATATTATCCGATAGAACACTACCTAATGAAATAGTCGCGATGAAGGACAGTGATATCCTGGCAGAACTGTTGGGTTTCGTAGCTGCGCTGATGGTGACGCAAAACACGAAAGCAAAGAGGCGAACAAAAAGAAAGACACTGGAATCTGAAATTTTGCAGAAGCTTCATTTACGTTGTGATAGCGCACTAGTCACTGAATTAGAACTCTTGATTTCATTAGGCCTAATCCGAAATATTACGGGTATGTCGGTGGACGAATTAAGCTGGCTGTTTACTACGGTTTAGGGGATTACTGCAAAGCGGGACATCCAACTACATATGAGAGATCTTAGCTGAGGGATAACTTCCACTTATTCTTTGGTTGTTAACAACTGATACAGTTACGCTAATTTTAAGTATCAGTTTCGCACTTCAGTAACTGCTGTATCTCGTAGATTCTGAAGGATGCAGTGCTATATACAAAACTCTCAAGGATTAGAGTACGGTAAGAAAAGTAATTTCAATTTACACGATTAAATTAAAGTGAAAATACGCTAATGACTTCCCACAATCAATAAAACATCTATTCCATTATTTATTAAAATCTGCTTTGAAATTTTTAGGGATGAAGATTAGAGCATACACTTACACATGTTCACTAAAGGCCATTAAAATTGCTACACGAAGAAGAAATGCAGATGATAAACGGGTACTCATTGGACAAATATATTATACAATCCGACCTTTATCAAAGTCAGAAACGTGATGGTACGCATTGCTCCTCCTTACACAAGGCATTACAACAACGTTTCACCATACAACGCCGGTCAACTGCTGTTTGTTTATGAGAAATCGGTTGGAAACTTTCCTCATGTCAGCACGTTGTAGGTGTCACCACCGGCGCCAACCTTGTGTGAATGCTCTGAAAAGCTATTCATTTGCATGTCACAGCATCTACTTCCTGTCGGTTAAATTTCGCGTCTGGTGCACGTCGTCTTCATGGTGTAGCAATTTTAATGACCAGTAGTGTACATCCATACACTTATAGAATACTGTAGTAAGCTAGTCTTAGTACAGTACTGTACGAAGTACGTAAAGCTGTTATCTTATTCTTCAACAATTTCTTGCCAAGTGTTAGTTCTTTTGTTTAGCATTTTGAACTGTGGATCGTCCGTATTCCACAAGCACCCGCGGGAGAAATTTTCTTCAGTGAGAAGCTTCACATTACCATCTGTTCACTCCATTCAACAACAAGTTTCATTCCCACGTGTGAAGAACAATTGACTAAGAAAGCTAATGCTATCCCTTCTGTTTACAACACAGTGAGCGCCGAAGCGGACTGAAAGCGAACTTCGTTTAGACGATTCGCTCCAGGACCGAAAACCGGTGTAACACGAGCGAACACTTACGAATGTCAAAGGACGTGAATAAACGCTACCCGCCGCCAGTTTACAATAAAGAGAATGATCTTCTTATGGCCTTTCTCTGCAGATTGAAAATTGTGTTCATATCCTATGCATTTGTTGACAGAAAAGAATGCAATAGCTAAGAACAGAGTGTACACATGCGTAGTATCTTACTAAAAAACTGGCTTGTACGCACTGAAGGTAGGACTAGTGGCATAACATGCTGATTACATTCTGTTTGCAAGTATCTTTGTGTGTACACACCAGTTCTACTATGGATCGGCATTCAAACCTAGAAATTTCACTCTTCTAACTGAAATCTACGATATTAGTTTTCCTTATATTCGTGGTCGCTCCGTTTCTTATTGACCAACTATAAACTGCGTTGAGGGTGTCGTTTGCTTTCTCTCCAAGGAGCTTTCTTGTTTCCACACGGAATGTAATACTACTTTCGTCAGGAGAGAAAATTTTTTCTGATGACTAACACTATTCTGAAAGACGTTAATGTGTATCATAAATAATATTGGTCCTAATAAGCTACCCTGAAGAATACCTACGTTAACTTATTTTGGTCCTAATAAACATTTAACTAAAAATTTAGACTTCTTTGAGGTTTAGACTTTTTTGAGGTTTAGACTTATTTGTTGACATCATTGAACTGATTGTATCAAGTGCTTGTAAACTTCAGCCACAAATGAAAGAAATTAATAGAGCAAGTATGAAAGTAGTTATGTGAATCAATTACAGTAAGAAGGAACTTATGTATAGTTAACACATAGGAAAGAAAATTGTATAGACTAACAGTGAAGCCATACAGCCATTTGATCACGTTTTGTGTTTAGCATGGCTTATGACTGCTATTAGGTAAAAAGCGAAAGACATAAACAGAGGTGTAAAAATGACCTATAGTCCTTCTTGTCAACTGAATATTGTTTTCAAAACCAAATCCCCTGATGGTCTGAAGAGGAAAGTTTAAAATCGGTACATATACCCAACATTGGAAAACGTCCATGAGAAATGGACCTTCAGTATAAAAGCAATTCAAAGCTGAGGTTTTCTCAGCTAATAATACAAAGCAAATGTGTGTTGTGTATCAGTATCACAGACAACAAAATGAACTAACTGATCAGTGTACAGACTAGAGTGGAAATCGCCGCAATGGAAAAGGAATGGAGATTGGTATGATTTGTATCCAGGAAAGTCAATGTTAGACTCCAGAACATTCCAGATATAAGATACCGTTGTGACGAGGATCTGTACAGTGTGTAAGGGAAATCATTTGTACAATCTTGTATTGGATCCATGTGATCAACGAAGTCGGGAAACTATCGCAAACTGACCTGCGAAAACTACCTCAGCTGGACTGTAGAGTTTTCTGTAAACTTTCGCTCTCATCCTGCACTAAAATTAACATGGTATTTTTATAAGAAATTCAGTATTGTTTCATTTTGTACTTGGGTACTACTTCGCTAGACTTCGCATGTTTTAAGTTATTGAAGAAAATTTAAAATCCACTTCAACCGTAGCCCTACTCCAATACTCACCCCACACCAGTGAAGATTAATAGCGTGTTACCCATGGCACTCCATACCACTACTGAACAAACATCTGAGAATATATGAATTACTTTTTTATACTCGATCTTTTTGGTCTTTATTGACTGGGCTGTTAGGCTACCAGATTAGTCGGCTGTTTATTCAGCAGTATTAATTTTAACATTTCCCATGACGGCAACGAAAGAAAATGACTTTTGTGAACTTTATATAAAAACTAATTACCCTTGCTTTTCGATCTAAACTAAACAAAACTCCTATATGCACAGCATTTTCACAGTTAGCAGAGGAACAAAACGATTTAATTATTATTTTGATGATGTAAAAATGCACAAAATTGTGGACTAAAATTTACACGAACATAATTTGTATAATTTTTAACTGTACAACTAAGTGATAGCATAATAGCTCCATCAATGAAGACTGAGAAAGGTGGAACACAGAGAAAATTCATTTACGAAGGAAGTTAGATGCATAAGCTATAATATTTACTACACGTACAAGATTCCAACGTTAGATGTAAAATAGATGAAGATGGGTTGAAGATGTTGAAGAAGGCTACTTCAATAATTATGTGTTACCTGAAGAAAGAAGACCTGATAATTGTTATCTCCAGACACCCCTATGCAGAACTGACCACCACATGTGATGAGGGGTGGATTAGCCAGTATAAAAAGAGGTGGAGAATATTGTGTTGCCAGTGGAGAAGAAGTAACAACGCAATGGGTCCGTCAGGAGAGGTCAGTGATTTCGACCATGGACTAGTCATTGGATGTCACGTAAGAAACAAAAGCACAGGGACATCCGAACCCTTCTGAAGCTACCCAAGTCGCCTGTTAGTGATGTGTGTGTCAAATGGAACCATGAAGGAACAGCAACAGCTAAAGCAAAACCAGGAGACGTCACCAACTGATGGACAGAGACTGTCGATCGTTGCAGAGATTGGCTGTTAGAGATCAAAAACAGGATGAGTACGAGTCCAGTGTTGCAGGTTGCATACGTCACAAATCAACACACTCCTGTTACATGAGCGCTAACGGGCTTTCCTTCATTCCCGCTGCTGTTCCACGAGTCTCAGAACTGAGACGCTATGGTCACTTCATACTCGTCGACTCGTTCTGTGTTACTGAAGCAGGCAGGAGTGTAAGGCCAGACGTGACAATGTCACTACGAAAGATCAAAACACGATCTTACTTCTGTACAGTAGCAGAGACAGGTTAAATGACCGATAGTTGGGATAAGGCAGCCTTGAACAAAGCTGTATTTTATGAGACTGTGGAGGGTGTATGTCGAAAATTAATGGGTGCAAAACACACGATTGTAAAGGCGTTCCTTAAGGCGCGATATCTGGAATTAGTTTCACTGTGTAGTCCTCACTTCAAATGAAAAACATTTCATCCAATGCAAACAAAACGGATGTATTCTTGTTTTTACACCTTGAAGAAACATACGTGCTGTGTCAAAGCAAAACTTTGCGCAGAGAAGCGTCAACGTTATATCATGCGACAAAGAAGCGCGCTATTTCTGTATAAATTTGGTCACGGCAACTTGCCTTTTTTGGGCTAATAGCGAGTTTTGTAGGTTATAATTCATTTCTGTACTTTATTTCAATAATTAATCTTCATTTACAGACAGCACTTAATCCTTGTGTAACGTTTTCTGGTACTGTCGTTATAAAGTGGAAATCTGTATTGTGTGAGATAAATTAATAGTAATTTGTTGTATAATGGCGGAAAATTATTTCGAAACAGTTGCTCGTGCACAAGAAATCCGCGATTCCGCATCTTTACTCGCGAACTGGTGCACTCGCTCTCCTTTCTGAGCGTCTCCAGTCCACTTGCATCCGACAACAGACTCAGGTGGTTAGCGGGCTGCAGCAGGGACGAGTCAGATCTACAAGCACACGGAGATGATGAGTATGGAGATGACGCCACAGAACTCGCTGGCGAGTTTGCAGCGTGTATACAGAGTTCATTTCTGATCTCTAGTGACTGGTAGAAACCGCGTGAATTCAGTGGAAGAAATGGCTCATGGGTTTCACAGGGCCACCAACAGTTGTCAGTGCAATTACCTCGCGTAAGGAGTTACAGGGAATGGGTTACGATGGTCGAGCAGCTCCTCGTAAGAGACACGTTTTTGTACGATATTGCAGCGCCTTTGTTGTTCAGAGGTACAATGCAAAGTCCCTTCGAACATGCATGCACGTCTGAAGAAACAGACGCTGCGGCTGCAGGAAATGTATTCACAGTTGCCAATATGGACAAACGTCAGCTGTGTAATGGGATGACGACAGAGTATGTGTGTGTGTTGGGGCTTAGGGACGCTCAACCCCGATGTTATCACATTAAAAGAAACGAATGTGGACAAAATTAGTAAAATGGACGCATACACTCAAAGAAAACGAGAAAAGATGAAAAATACTGTGTAAGAGAATAAAACGTAAGTAAAACCAGAAAGGAGCGTCAAGGCCGTCACAGGAAACTGTCACTGCTGGTCATTTACGTAAAATATGGGCGGGCCAGTCACCCTGTGACCAAATTAAGGCCCTCTCCCTAAAATCTTTGTAAAAACATTGGACAAGCCACAGAACTTTAAAACTTTAACCACTTGCGTTTCAGTCCCCTGCTGTTCTTAAGAAGAAGTTGAAGCATTTCCTACTATTAAAGTACAAGGCCAATCCTCTCCTCTGTCAAATAGCAAAGCTAGTGTCTCATATCTTCCTCCTTTCTCTTCTTCCTCTTCATCTATCTCTATTAACCACGTAATCTTCTTTCCCTTTACATTTCCTTAATTATGTTATATCATGTCTCCATTCTTCTCCTCCCTTCACCACCAGTCTCCCTCATACTCCCTGCTGCTAGCACTCCTATCTAAAATCTGTCTCTTTCACAATGTTATAACAGTACTTATCTTCTACGAATATAAACTCTATATGCATGTGTTTTTCCAAGTGTGCCTTTGTAATTGTTTATTTCACTTTTTGTACAAGTTGTAGTTTAACATGTCTACTAAAACATATGAATGTAAAATAAATACAATGCCTGGTTGGATGAAAAAAAAGAGATGTAAGAGAGGGCCTGATGGCCCTAATCTTGCCAGGTTAAATAAATAAAGAGGTGGCAGATCCGCCGACAAATCAGCCGCAGTCCTCTGTTCAGAAAATAAAACTCAATCCAATAAAACGTGGCGCACAGAGATGTGGCCGCCACAAGCCCAGCACATTGGAGGGTATTCTCGCCGGAACAAGAAGCCATGCCTCCTTGGACTGTGGCATATGCGAAGACAAGTGAGGCGGGGGGGATGGCACACTGAAATACTTATGGATCGAGACGCGCCTCCTTGGCTGCGAGATTTTCCCTATCGTCCCCAGCAACGTCGACGTGCCCTGGAATCCAGTAGAAAGCCACCTCCTTCCCCAGTGGTTGGAGATAGATGAGGGCATCTTAGATGGTCTCATCTGCTCCAGTGTCCACAAGATCGCAGACCCTTTTGCATCGTAGGCAATAAATGGTTGACGCAGTCGAACCTTGACGACACGATTCAGAAAAACAACAGAGCAACCAACAGAATCCCCCTGTTTCATAGCTACATAGTCGTGGTGCTCAGATAACATGTCAGAAAATGTTGCATTAACACTAGAACCGCTGATATTTGGACATAACTAGAACCGCGGCTGGATCACTAATGACCCGCGATCTTTTCCTTTATTTCCCCTATGTCAATGGGTTATTGTTACTGCCAATGATTCTATTGTTAGAAGCAGTAGGAAATTTAGAATGAAATGAACAAAAATAAATATGGTTCACACAAATTATAATTTTATATTTAAAAACTTACATGTATTTGCTGAGTGTTTTTACTGGCTACCGTTACATGATGAACACAAACAATAGTCTTTTGATGTACATTTGTTGCACACAGTTTTCTTGCAGATGTGACACTTTGCAAATGATTTGTTTCCTTCACAGTTAGACTTTACAAAGCAACGTGTTCCCGTTTTTGGTCTGTCAGGAATATCTTTAGGTCTGACAGGGACGCTAGTCTTTCTAGTCGCTGCGTACTTCTCAGCAAGCTCCTCCCCCAGCTGCAGGATGAAATCCCTGCGTTTCAATTAGAGAATTGAACAATACCCACGCATTTATCCCAGCCAAATCCAGCAAGTTGTAAAATGTGTGAACAGGCCAACGTGTCGATGGTGCTTTGACAGAGTATTTGCGAGTCATTTAGTCGAGCACGTCCACTCCATATTTAGAGCAGTTATAAAACCTAACTGTATCTGTCTTCTTTTTTATACCATCCTCAATCGTCACGTAAGGATGCATAGTGCTCAGAATCAGGACATTCTTGTTGCTCTTACCCTGATAAACAGTCTGTGTGGTATCATCGTTTTTCAACAATACTGTGCTGTATAACTGCTCTCTTGCCTTCTTGATACAGACTGGTATTTCCCTGCGAGATCGATTTATTGTGCCCACAAGACTCGTAGAATTAGCTTTCAGTGTCTCAGAGAGCGCTAAGGATGTGAAAAAATTGTCACATGTGACATTTATTTCTTTATTGAGGAAAGGTTGCATCAATTTTTTTACAACAAAGTCACCAAGACGCCCATCACTCCACCTAGTGTGATCCTTTCCTAGATAAGGGATAGCATTCACAATATATTTTGAGTCTTTAGCTACCGCCATCCAATACTTTTGCCCGTATTTGTCCGGTTTTGAGACCATAAACTGCGTGAATCTGCAACGGCACTTTGAAGGAGAAAGCTGTTCGTCGATTGTTATATATGGACCCGGTATGTAGCTAGACTGAGCATTCGCAATGAACTCATTCCAGATTTCTGATACCAAAGCAAACTTGTCTTCTCTTAGTCGTTCTGATCTTGTGAATCTAATGTCAAATCTGAGATAACGCATTAGCTCTCTGAATCTGTCACGAGTCATTGCTGATTTCACAAAATTATTTCCCCACTTCACTGACCACAATGTGTCAAGTTCTAAGCTCTTAGCTTCAATAGCACCACGGACGTACAATATAGCTATAAATGCTTCCAGTTCTTCAATTTTTAAAGTCGACTCATCTGAGCTCAGTACACGACGTCCCTCAGTTTCTGTACATTTTACAATATGTTTCAAAATTTTGTCCGTTATCATTAGATGCCATGCACTGTAACAGGCCTCATTTACGTTCCGTTTTGCATGCGGAGATGGTCCTGTCCTATCTTTGAAAACATTCTGTTGTCCATATCTTCCAGCTGAACAGTCGCCTATTACTCCAGCTTACCAGGTTGTTCCGTCGGGTGCTACAGTATCGCTACCTGAAGCAAACTGAAATAGTCCAGAACCCTGGGCATTTTGTTGTGCACGCCGACCTTGAGGACGTCCACTTCCTCGAGCTGACTTAGTCTTTGTGGCAGCTGTTCCTGTAATAGTAGTTATACGTATTAGAACGCGATTTAATATTGAATATATTGTGTAATATTAGAACAAAAAAACACCTTCATATTATTATAAAACAAACACATAAACAAGCATACCTTTCTCATTAGCATTCAGTAGAACCTTCTCAGGAGTAACATCGTCTTCTGATAAAGCATCCTGAACTATTGGCGATGGAAATTCTTCCTGAGATAAGGACTCCAGTGGTTCGCCCTCAGATTCATTATCTAACATCTCATTTAGAGCATTTATAATATCCTCTTCTGTGCGTAAAAATTTGGCCATAATACATTCGTAGGTTACAAGCACTATCTTCACAGACAGAATGCGCTACTAAACCCGTTTTAGTGGTACAAAACTCTGGGTGCGCAATATCTGCATACAAGATAAGACTTGTTTAAACCTCTCCCTCTCGTCCCCTGCTGTAAACTGGAACGTCAGCCGGAAGTGAAGAAAAAACGAGTTTTGTTATTGTTGACCAAACACAAACTAACAATAGGCATCAAGCTACATAAAACTGCGATTGTAATAGCGACTGCGCCGGGCGGGTCAGAACTGACCCATCCGCAGTTCTAGGTCAATCTTCATTTTTCTCTTTTATGTTTTCGCCGTAAAATGTGAAATGAAGTATAATCACTAATCACCTTACTTCATAAAAAGTCACAGAAATGTAACACTCTAGGCAATTATACAAAAGAGTGACAAACAAAAGAATTATCAAGTGGGTCACGAGTGACCTAGCCGCGATTCTAGTGTTAATAACGGTAGCTCTTGTACTGCAGCAAATCTAAAATCACTCTGGACCTTTTCAGTAAACAGGGTGGCAGACAGTTAAAAGCCTGTATTTGGGGCCTTACGGGCTCCACACCGAGGGACTCCAGCACACGTTTCACTGGGATCCCAAACGGCATTGTGGATCGGGGACAGTCGGGAAAAAAGACATTACTGAGGTGGTTGAGCAACAATACGGTGAGTGGGTGAAGATAAAGAAGCAAGAAACTTATACACATGGCGCGCCAGGAGGATCTGCCGCCAGATGGTAAGTGCCGGTTCCCTGGCCTCAGCACAGAAGCTCAGTATGAGTCTGGTTCGATAAGCACCCGTGACCAGTCGAATCCCCATATGGTGCACAGCGTCAAGGATCCCCAAATAAGAGGGCCTCGCTGACCCACACCGTGCACCTGTATTCCAGCTGTGAACGCACAAAAACCCGATAAAACTGTAGGAGACGCGCCCTGTCCGCTCCCCAAGACCTGTGGCTTATCCAAGTGGGGATGTTCAGTGCCTTGAGGGTTCTGGCTTTCAAGTCTCACAGGTGTGGCAACTATGAAAGCCTGGAGTCAAAAACGAGGCCCAGAAACCGCATTGTGTCTCTAAAATGTAGGATAGTGCCCCTATATTCAAAGCAGGCAAATTAAAAAGACGATGAGGATTAAAATGAACACACACACTTATCAGCAGAAAACTGAAAACCCGTCTTTGCGACTGGAGCCAACTCCTCTAACTGCTACAGTGTAAGTTGCAACTGACGGCTCGCCTTTGCAACATTCGAGGAGGAACAAAAAACAGCAAAATCGTCCACAAATAAGGAGCACTGTACCGGACTCCTAATTATAGATGTGATACTGTTGATGGCTATGACAGAGTGGGTAACACTTAAAACACTGCCCTGGGAGCACTACTCCCCTCCTCAAATCGATTAGACAGTGTGTCACCAAGTCGGGTTCTAAAAAGCCACTGAGACAGGAAAGACCGAATGAAAATGGGGTGGTGGCCATTAACACCCCACTGATGCAGTTGTGAGAGAATACAGTGTCTCTAGGTGTTGTTTGGAGGCACCCCTGGTTCAGCATTGCAGCTATCGGTAAATGGCTGTGTTTATCAGTAATCCTCCTGATGGATTCCATACTTTTGAGGAACGATTGATGTAGTTCAGAAACTCATGCAATGACCACTTTTTGCACTCTTTAATGACACAGCGAGCCTTGGCTCTCGCGATTCGAAAGGCTGTGAGATTGTCTGCTGTGGGGCAGCATTTAAACTGTCAAAGAGCTGCACGCTTATCCAGATGGCTAAATGGCACACTTCTGTCCACCAAGGGACAGGTCGCCTCTGAAGAGGGCCGAAAGACGTTGGTATGGATAGATCAGCAGCATGATGGAACACATGCGTGATGTGATCCACACATTCCTGGACGCTGTCACAGTGTTCAAACACAGCTACTGGCCGAACAGCGTCCAGTTAGCCCTGCCACTCATCCATGTTCGTGGCTTTTGTTCCAGGGATTCATCATCGAGTAACTTAAGGCGGATTGGGAAGTGGTCACTGGAATGAAGGTCGTAAATGACCTCCCAGTGAAAAGAGTCGGCGAGGGCTGGAGAGCAGAGAGATAAGTCTATGGCTGCGAATGACCCAGTAGCAGCACAGAAATGAGTTGGAGTACCAGCATTTGGGATGAACAGCTCTCGAGATGTCAGGAGGATTTCGAAAACTCGATCCCGATGGCAAGCAGATG
The DNA here is from genome assembly GCF_023864275.1 of Schistocerca cancellata. NCBI lineage: Eukaryota > Metazoa > Arthropoda > Insecta > Orthoptera > Acrididae > Schistocerca > Schistocerca cancellata. The sequence continues at coordinate 502,867,330 of NC_064633.1, forward strand.
GTGAGCCCCACAGGACATGGTGGGCACTGAAGTCTCCCAGGAGGAGACATAGTCAGGGGAGTTGTGCTATAAGATCTGTGACAGCCTCAGAGTCTGTTGCATCCAGTGGGGGTAAAAAAAGGAACAAACTGTAAGCCTCTAACGTGCAGAAACTTCAACTGAAAACTGCTTGCAGGTCGATATCCTGGGGAAGAGCAGAGGAGTGGTGCCCATTATTGACAAACACAGCAATCCTTCCTTTGGCAGGTCATCCTTGTGATATAGGGTTTAGCCCCGTAGTGCAGCGGCATCAGGTGCTTCGAAATGTGTTTTCTGCTAACACAAGCACAGACGGTGTTCCTGCGCTAGAAGTTTCAGTTCCTCCATGTGCGTCCTGACTCCATTCATATTCCGCAATATAATGGGAGCCATCTATCATGGAGGTAGTACTTTCATCCAGACTTTCTGACGGGGAGGGGAGCCCACAGTGGGTGGAAGTTCAGTTTTGGAGCGAGATGGTTGCCCCAATCCGACATCAAGCTCCATAGCCCCTAAAGAAGGATCGAGAGATACGTCAGAGAGGTCGATGTCGACGTCGTTAGGCTTTTTTCTGCCCGGTTACTCCGGTTTTGGACGTTTTGTTCTTGGATTTTTTTTCCGTAGGTAGGCTTTGCAGCGACAACTGCTGTTGCGGGTGTGGCAGCATTGCATAGCATAAGAGACAGAATCACTGGAGAGGCAGGTAGCTCCAGAATGTCAGCAACCACAGCTTTTTCTGCTTTAGGGAGAGACAGGCTTAGAAACGACTGCAGCAGCAGAGGTGCATGGACACACGCAGGTACTTGTGCTGACACTAGCTGCCTCCGTTTGTGTAGCAGCGTCAGCTTTCCGCATGGACTGTTTAACAACTGAAGTGAGGGAACTAGCAAAACATGGGAGCAGCATGGCTTTATACAGTTTTTTACCTCAGTATAGGAAATGCGCTTCATAGTTTTAAGCTCCTGTATCTTCCGTTCCTCCAGATACATGCTGCAGTCCCGACTCCAGTTGGCATGAGGTCTAGAGCAATTCACACACTTCAATGGAGACGAACAGTGGACACCATCATGGGCAGCCTGACCGCACTTGCCAGAAGTACCTTCTCCATGACACCGAAGAGGGGTATCCCATAAGCGCTTGCATTTGAAACTCCGCATTGGGTAGGGTACATAAGGCTGCAAACTTAAGTGAAGGAAACGTGCCTCAATATTTTTAGGGAGTTTCGTGCTATTAAATGTCAGGCTAAAGCAGTCGGACTTAGCAAGTACCCCAGCCACCCTCTTCAGGACATTTTGCTCTCAGCTATTCCATCTGGATCCCATTCATCTTTCAGTACCTCTTTGGGAATGTCCACCAGAAACCACAACACATTTGCTGTAACTTAAGTTGGTGTGCAGCTCAGTTTCGATGGCATTTACCCGTAGGGACTGCGCGTTCTGCAGATTCTTAGCTTGTTGGTAACTAGCGGTTTCCACCAACAGTGTTCCATTACGAAATTGCTTAACAGATTTCAAAGTGCCAGCGATCCCCTCGAGGCCTTTTTGAATATAAAAAGGTGAAACTTTCTTGAAGCTGTCCTCTTTCCTTTTAACTATTAAAACACTTTCTGACCACAAGCGTGTGTTCTGTTACTAGACATGATACACTGAGATTTCGCTCCTGAGTCAGCCCTCTTGTGAGTTTGGTCCAAAAATGGCCCTTTTTTAAATATTTATATTTTGCAATTTTTTTAGAAATCCCTACCATGAACTAAAATTATGTCTGTAAGGATCAGGATGATATGTTAAATTCATGTTTCAGATAACCACGACCGTAGTTAAGGCGACGACCATCTCTCTACCTCCTTTCAGAGCTACCTCGGGAAAATCCCAATCACACAGGAAGTATCAGTATAAGACATCGGCTACGATAAACTAAAGACAATTCTGTTTGTTTCAAAATGCATCAAAAATCATTAAAATCGGACGTAAATTGTAGCATCAGTGACGACAACCATGCCGAAGAACAGAGTTTTGAGGAAAACACGTTTAAAGCTTGTTAAGTATTTGCCATAATTGGACAAAGCTTGAAACTTACGGGATATCATCGATGGCCGGTCAATAAAAACTTCTCACCGGTTAGTGGATAGCCACTTTCTCCTACTTTGACCTGGTAAGCCACCATTTTCGTCTTCAAAGCCCTTTTCGTCGCTGAGCGCATCGCCGCTGTCGTCTCTGTCTTCAAAGAATCGGCGCTTTACATCGCCGATTTTGATTTGAAGGGCATTTGCACCGTGCATTAATGCGGTATGGCGTACACTGTATCTCAAAATGAGGATATTGAAACTTTCGTTCACCTTCTGAGTCAAACCGCCGAAACAACGCTCCCCTGTACTCAAGTCAGTATGAATAGTGGTGATGGCATCGATAACGGCTTGTAGCCATAGCGTTTTGTGTTTATAACTATCCAATTCACCGTTTGCTTTAGCGCTGCCAAGTGCACTATGATTGCTCGCCAGCAGGACTGAAGAGATGTTGAGGTCCATTTTAGGACTACGCACGCTCGGATTCAAACGCACACCGATTCGTTACTTTTCGAAGTTCGCGCATAATATTTTGGGAAATAAATTTTCGATACATCTACATTCGAATTCCAAATTAAAAAATAATTCAGGTTTTCTCGACCGTCGACCTGTCGTTCCCCCTTAAAGGCGAAGGGTGGACACAGCCCATTGTAATGTACACTAATGTATGTGCGAATACTTCTGATCATAAAATGCACAAAGATTGAGATTGTAGGTATTATATATAAATGAGTACTTATTATCCTGCATGAAATTCTGCATATGGAGAGCCTTAGTGTTTAATAGGGCTCAAAGCAAGAGCATGGTAGAACAGTGCGTTTACTAAATTGAAATAACATACGCGCGCACACACACATAAACACACACACACACACACACACACACACAAACACACACACACACATACACACACACAGCTTTATTGCCAGGAATAGTTCTGGAGAGCCATATGATTTTATCTTGGATGATTATTTGGAAAAAAGGTAATTAACGACTGACTTTTGAACCGTTTACATGTAAATCGACCAAAAGTAGCTTGTAATGTGCTGTTTCACCAGCAGCATGAGCATGTTGCCATGATATAGATGCATGAACGCTCATATTATTAATTCCTCATATAAATTGTTTCACGAACTTCATGTCAAGAGCCGCGCGGGCTTAGCCGAGCGGTCTGGGGCGCTACAGTCCTGTACTGTGCGGCTGATCCCGGCGGAAGTTCGAGTCCTCCCTCGGGCATGGGTTTGTGTCTTTGTCAGTAGGGTAATTTAGGTTAAGTAGTGTGTAAGCTTAGGGACTGATGACCTTAGCAGTTAAGTCCCATAACATTTCACACACATTTTTTTCACGTTAAGAGCTTTAAAATTGGACTGAATGAGAGCAGTTTTTATCATATGGAGACTTTTCAGTGCTTCTGAAGAGGACGTGTAGAGCTGCAGCGTACTTGTTATGTACGAAAAAAAAAAAAGATTATTCAACCAGATCTGGTTAACTCAGTGAAAACAAAATCCATAAATATATTTTTAAATCATCTTTTCTGAAGGATCAGCGCTGGTAGACTAGTAAAATGGTGGAGGACGCCTTAGGGAAGCTGCAGCCAATCACCGTATTAAATCTTTTATTGACCCATGGACCAATATCACGCTCACTGTTAGGTCTAACATCAGACGGTGGTTATTGTAAACCATGTGCAGCATGTCTATGCCTTCACCAGGTCAGCAAAAGTTCAAAAGTGCTGACGACGCAGAGATACATTGAGTACATATCTATGACACAAAACTGTAAAATGGAGTATATCAGTTATTAGAAATCACAAAATTTAAAACTCCACACAGCATTTGATAAAAAATGTTATTTAAGGGAAATATGATTGATACGGGTTAGCATTTGGCCCTCGGTGATGGCTTTGTATAAACGCCATCATCACTTACTTTGTGAAAATATGCCGTGGCATAAACAAATGAGATTCAGTACGAGATGATATACGGGGTGTTCAAAAAGTCTCTCCGCAGAGTCGTATGATTGTTAGCCGCGTGTGCCGTATGCTTGTTCGCCTGCCTGGGTTTTCAGGGAAACAATAAACGCGCAACGATACGGTAGTGATATTTTGTAACTATTCATAGGCTAACTTGTTTTAAGTGAAATACTGAACTGTTATTTTCAACAAGATGGTGCAACGCGCAAACAGCCCCCGTTTCAATGCCACTGCTTGCTGATGTTTTTGGTGATCGCATAATTTCACAGGGACTTTGGCCTCCACGATCGCCTGACCTAACACCACCTGACTTTTTCTTCTGGCGTGCAGCGAAAGTAACTGTCTATAAAAGCCGTCCAAATTCCATCGATGGATTGAAAACTGCAATATCCACTTCCACTGCTTCTGTTACAGAAGAAACGTTACAGCTTGTGTTTGGAAACATGGTTAGACGAATTGAATTATGTATCCAACAACAGGGGGGACACTTTCAACATAATGTGAAAATTTTTAATTAAAAATAAATAATCAGTGAATTAATAACTGGTATTTCACTGAGTTTTATTTCGGTATATTCACTGCAGCATACGGCACGCGCGGCTAACAATCATACGGCACTGCGGAGAGACTTTTTGAGCACCCCGTATAGCTCGGTATGCAGTTTAATGTAAGCTCTGGTTTCGGGTACCACAGCCAGGGAAAACACTGTTTATTAAGAAAGAAACGATCAACATTTGTCGGAATCATGATCATGAAAATTATCCCTTCTAGGTTTACTCGCAGTAATTTAAGCTGTTCTGTCGCGTTCCTATCTAGCTACGTCTGTAGGAATCGCTATTTATTTATATGCCACACATTACTTGATAATATCTCCCTGCAGACCACAGTTACTAATTTTTTGTAACGAAGTAATTGCCCAAAAAATTTCATGTAGTTCACATTTTTTCCGCTACAGGAGTTGCAACCACGACCAGCACAAACGTTTTTATACGTTATCCAGGTGAGACGCTACCGCAACCCACGTTTATCATTGCAATATCTTTTGTGTTAGGATCAATGCTGAAATTGAATCACTAACTGCACATGGTTTATAGTACTAAGTTTCTATGAATATTTACCGTCTGATGAGCTTACAGAGGCTCGAGAGGTGACTATCCAAATAAGTAAAAAATTTAAAATAGTTATATATCGATTGGACGAAGTTTCTTCAAAGAAATCTTGTGTTAAACCCACTAAATGAAGTTGTTATAAGAAAATACCTGAGACATTAATATATCACCTTACGACTAACCATAGAAATCTACATTAAATGTATTCGCAATTGCGAATATTGACGATTATCAGCTGTAGAATGGAATGACGACAGTGAAAATTTGTGGCGGACCGGAACACGATCCCGGATTTCCAGCATATCGCGAGCGGTTGCCTTCCCATTTGGCTACCCCAGCACGACTCACGAATAGACCCAAACTTCCATACGTCGTCAACCATGTGTCTGCAATGTGAACTCACACATTCATTACGTATAGTCCCATATAGGGGAGACATTTTAGATGAAAGTCATTTGCTCAGGGTTAGCAGTTAAATACGATACCCCAGTGCGTGTGTTATTCCGAAGTAGGGCAAATGTTTCTTCCGACAAGCATGCATGTCAGAAGGAACTTACCATCGTAATTCGGAATAACACAGGCATTGCAATATCGTATTGGCATCTACACTACTGGCCATTAAAATTGCTACACCAAGAACATGACGTGCTGCAGACGCGAAATTTAACCGACAGGAAGAAGATGATGTGATATGCAAATGATTAGCTTTTCAGAGCATTCACACAAGGTTGGCACCGGTGGCGACACATACAACGTGTTGAGGAAAGTTTGCAACCGATATCTCACACACAAACACCAATTGACCAGCGTTGTCTGCTGAAACATTGTTGTGATGCCTCGTGTCAGGAGGAGAAATGCATATCATCACGTTCCCGACTTTGATGAAAGTCGGATTGTAGCCCATCGGGATTGCAGTTTATCGTATCGCGACATTGCTGCTCGCGTTAGTCGAGATCTAATGACTGTTAGCAGAATATGGAATCGGTGGGTTCAGGAGGGTAATACGGAACGTCGTGCTGGATCCCAATGGCATCGTATACCTAGCAGTCGAGATTACAGGCATCTTATCCGCATGGCTGTAACGGATCGTGCAGCCGCGTCTCGATCCCTGAGTCAACAGGTGGGGGACGTTTGCAAGACAACAACCATCTGCACGAACAGTTCGACGACGTTTGCAGCAGCATGGACTATCAACTCGGAGACCATGGCTGCGGTTACCCTTGACTCTGCAACACAGACAGGAGCGCATGCGATGGTGTACTCAACGATGAACCTGGGTGCACGAATGGCAAAACGTCATTTTTTCGGATGAATCCAAGTTCCGTTTACAGCATCATGATGGTCGCATCCGTGTTTGGCGACATCGCGGTGAAAGCACATTGGAAGCGTGTATTAGTCATCGTCATACTGACGTATCACCAGGCGTGATGGTATGGGGTGCCACTGGTTACACGTCTCGGTAACCTCTTGTTCGCATTGACGGCACTTTGAACAGTGGACGTTACATTTCAGATGTGTTACGATCCGTGGCTGTACCCTTCATTCGATCCCTGCGAAACCCTACATTTCAGCAGGATAATGCACGACTGCATGTTGCAGGTCCTGTAAGGGCGTGCCTGGATACAGAAAATGTTCGACTGCTGCCCTGGCCGGCACATTCTCGAGATCTCTCACTAACTGAAAACGTCTGGTCAATGGTGGCCGGGCAACTGGCTAGTCACAATACGCCAGTCACTACTCGTGATAAACTGTGGTATCGTGTTGAAGCTGCATGGGCAGCTGTACCTGTACACTCTGTTTGATTCAATGCCCAGGCGTATCGAGGCCGTTATTACGGCCAGATGTGGTTATTGTGGGTACTGATTTCTCAGGCTCTATGCACCCAAACTGCGCGAAAATGGAATCACATGTCAGTTGTAGTGTAATATATTTGTCGAATGACTACCCGTTTCGGCATTTCTTCTTGGTGTAGCAATTTTAATGGCCAGTAATGTACCAATACTCGTCATGAGGGGTATTATATTTTCTACCTCATATTATTGCGAAGTCTTCTGGTGAATACTCCAGCTGCACATATTTCTGCGTACATCCGTTTTTGAATACGCCTTCAAATGCAGTGCGCAACTGCTAAGAAATCCTGTGTGAGAGGAACACGGCTGTTAGAATAAATGTGCTAGAGACGCCAGCGAAGCCACCCACATACCACCCACGCATATTTTCTGCGAGGACACTGCATTCTCGCTGAGAAGTCGGCTGGTGACACTGAATAGGTCCGAGATTGATGCGGGCCTCCTCCATTGTGCGTGCCGCATTGTCATGCAAAGGAGGGTCGCGCTGCTGATAAGCTTAACGACCTTCATTATCAGGCCGGATGCTGAGGGGGGACTTTTCTTCCTGAAAAGTCGCTCCACGCCACTTGAAAAACTGCTTTCCGAGGCCCCGCCGCGTCGCTGCAGCCACGGAAAGCGAACATCCGCACTGGGGCTGCAGGCGTCGACGGCGCTAGGCAGTTGTTGCCACGGTTTCCACTTTCATTCAGGCATCCCCATTATCAGAATAGATTAGTTAATTAATTAATCTTTAAAATGTATAAATAGGCCTAATCAATTATTTAGTGTTGAAAATTATTCCGGAAAGCTGTATATACAGGGTGGTCCATTGATCGTGACCGGGGCAAATATCTCACGAAATAAGCGTCAAACGAAAAAACTACAAACAACGAAACATATATAGCTTGAAGGGGGAAACATGATGGCTCAATGGTTGGTCCGCTAGATGGCGCCGCCATACGTCAAACAGATGTCAACTACGGCTTCTTTTTTTTTTTTTTTAATTAGGAACCCACATTTTTAATTACACATTCGTGTAGTACCTAAAGAAATATGAATGTTTTAGTTGCACCACAATTTTAGACGAACAGTTGGTAACAGGTAGGTTTTTTTATATTAAAATACAGAACGCAGGTACGTGTGAACATTTTATTTCTGTTGTTCCAATGTGATGCAAGTACCTTTGTGAACTTATCATTTCCGAGAACGCATGCTGTTACAGCGTGATTACCTGTAAATACCACACTAAAGCAATAAATGCTCAAAATGCATTTGGCAATACGTGTAACGACATTCCTCTCAACTGTGAGTATTTCGCCTTCCGTAATGTTCGCACATGCTATGACGATGCGCTGACGCATGTTGTCAAGGGTTGTCGGTGGATCACGATAGCAAATATCCTTCAACTTTCTCCACAGAAAGAAATCCGAGGACGACAGATCTGGTGAACGTGCGGACCATGGTATGGTGCTTCGACGACCAATCAACCTCTTATGAAATGTGCTGTTCAATAGCACTTCAACCGCACGCGAGCTATGTGCCTGACATCCATGATGTTGCAAGTACACCGCCATTCTGTCATGCAGTGATACACCTTGTAGTAACAACGGTAGAACATTACGTAGGAAATCAGCATACATTGCACCATTTAGATTGCCATCGATAAAATGGGAGCAAATTATCTTTCCTCTCATAATGCCGCACCATACATTAACCCGCCAAGGTCGCTGATGTTCCACTTCTCGCAGTCATCGTGAATTGTCCGTTTCCCAGTATTGCAAACAATGCCGGTTTAAGTTACCGCTACTGGTGAATGACGCTTCGTCGCTAAATAGAACGCGTGCAAATAATCTGTCATCGTCCCGCAATTTTTCTTGTGCCCAGTAGCAGAACTGTACACGACGTTCAGAGTCGTCGCCATGCATTCCCTGGTGCATAGGAATATACACTCCTGGAAATGGAAAAAAGAACACATTGACACCGGTGTGTCATACCCACCATACTTGCTCCGGACACTGCGAGAGGGCTGTACAAGCAATGATCACACGCACGGCACAGCGGACACACCAGGAACCGCGTTGTGGGCCGTCGAATGGCGCTAGCTACGCAGCATTTGTGCACCGCCGCCGTCAGTGTCAGCCAGTTTGCCGTGGCATACGGAGCTCCATCGCAGTCTTTAACACTGGTAGCATGCCGCGACAGCGTGGACGTGAACCGTATGTGCAGTTGACGGACTTTGAGCGAGGGCGTATAGTGGGCATGCGGGAGGCCGGGTGGACGTACCGCCGAATTGCTCAACACGTGGGGCGTGAGGTCTCCACAGTACATCGATGTTGTCGCCAGTGGTCGGCGGAAGGTGCACGTGCCCGTCGACCTGGGACCGGACCGCAGCGACGCACGGATGCACGCCAAGACCGTAGGATCCTACGCAGTGCCATAGGGGACCGCACCGCCACTTCCCAGCAAATTAGGGACACTGTTGCTCCTGGGGTATCGGCGAGGACCATTCGCAACCGTCTCCATGAAGCTGGGCTACGGTCCCGCACACCGTTAGGCCGTCTTCCGCTCACGCCCCAACATCGTGCAGCCCGCCTCCAGTGGTGTCGCGACAGGCGTGAATGGAGGGACGAATGGAGACGTGTCGTCTTCAGCGATGAGAGTCGCTTCTGCCTTGGTGCCAATGATGGTCGTATGCGTGTTTGGCGCCGTGCAGGTGAGCGCCACAATCAGGACTGCATACGACCGAGGCACACAGGGCCAACACCCGGCATCATGGTGTGGGGAGCGATCTCCTACACTGGCCGTACACCACTGGTGATCGTCGAGGGGACACTGAATAGTGCACGGTACATCCAAACCGTCATCGAACCCATCGTTCTACCATTCCTAGACCGGCAAGGGAACTTGCTGTTCCAACAGGACACTGCACGTCCGCATGTATCCCGTGCCACCCAACGTGCTCTAGAAGGTGTAAGTCAACTACCCTGGCCAGCAAGATCTCCGGATCTGTCCCCCATTGAGCATGTTTGGGACTGGATGAAGCGTCGTCTCACGCGGTCTGCACGTCCAGCACGAAGGCTGGTCCACCTGAGGCGCCAGATGGAAATGGCATGGCAAGCCGTTCCACAGGACTATATCCAGCATCTCTACGATCGTCTCCATGGGAGAATAGCAGCCTGCATTGCTGCGAAAGGTGGATATACACTGTACTAGTGGCGACATTGTGCATGCTCTGTTGCCTGTGTCTATGTGCCTGTGGTTCTGTCAGTGTGATCATGTGATGTATCTGACCCCAGGAATGTGTCAATAAAGTTTCCCCTTCCTGGGACAATGAATTCACGGTGTTCTTATTTCAATTTCCAGGAATGTAGTATGGGTGCAATCGAGGTTGATGTAGCATTCTCAACACTGACGTTTTTGAGATTCCCGGTTCTCGCGCAATTTGTCTGCTATAGATGTGCGGATTAGCCACGACAGCATCTAAATCACTTACTTTGGTATCATCATTTGTTGCAGGTCGTCGTTGACGTGTCACATGTGGCTGAACGCTTCCTGTTCCCTTAAATACCTTAACTATCCGGCGAACGGTCCGGACACTTGGATGATGTCGTCCAGGATACCGAGCAGCATACATAGCACACCCCTGTTGGACATTTTGATGACAATGGCCATCAATCAACACGATATCGATCTTCTCCGCAATTGGTAAACAATCTATTTTAACACGGGCAATGTATCACGAAGCAAATACCGTCCGCACTGGAGGATTGTTACGTGATACCACGTACTTATACGTTTGTGACTATTACAGCGCCATCTACCACAAAGCGAAAAAAGTGGTCCAACTAAAACATTCATATTTCTTTAAGTACTACACGAATATGTAATAATAAATGGGGGTTCCTATTTTAATAAACGCAGTTGATATCCGTTTGACCTATGGCAGCGCCATCTAGCGAGTCAACCATATCACCATCTGATTTCCCCCTTCAAGCTAGATGAGTGTTGTTCTTGGTAGTTTTTTCGTTTGAGGCTTATTTCGCGAGACATTTGGCCTGGTCACTATCAGTGGGAGCAATAGATCATTTCAGTTTACTTAATTTGTTGTCGACGTGCAGTTTAGCCTTAGAAGTGGTTTCACAACTGAAATTGTTAGATTCTATTTTCCTCTTTGAGACACTGCACAAGTTAAACAAGAAGCAGCGTGCACTAGGTGTCCTCTTTGAATAAAGTAAAGTGTTTGATTGTGTTGATGATAAAATTTACCGTAGGAGTTGGGCCTTTAAGGAATAAGACGAGTAGGGCACAATTGGTTCGTCCCGTACTTCAACAAGAGACATCAAAAGTTCATTATTCACGGTAATGAGAACGGCTATGACGTGGAGTCCTAGGGGGGCGCGGTTATTTGGCAGAAGGGGAGGTGGGTAGTACCCCCTGTAATCACAGCAAAAGCAGTTATTACAACTTGTAACACGCAATGCTACAAAAGGTATTTTTATCTCAAAAACAAGCAGTTAAAATAACATGTGGTATACGTTTAGGAAATATCTTGTTGACCCCTGTTCAGGCTCTTGGCCTCTCAATACATGTTTTCCTTAATCCCATTGTTATTAGCAATATGAGTTTATTTTCAAGAATTACCTGCTTTCACTCAACTAACACTAGGCAGAAATATGATCTGCATTTGGATCGTACTTCCTTAACTCTTGTGCAGAGTGGATTGTAGTACACTGCTGCATCCATTTCCAATACGCTTCCGCAAGAATTTATCTTAACAATAACCCACGAATTTTTAACTCCAAACTGAAGAATTTCATCAGTGTTCACAGTTCCTGTTTTGTTGGAGAGTTTCGCAATTTCTAGTGTTATATCGTCGATGCTAGTTTAATCTCAGCAACTTGTCGTTGGTGTAAATTTTATTCTATGTATTAACAGCTTTTGTTATGTTAATTTCAAGTACTGACTCGTTCGATGAACATCGAGATTTGCTCTTCAATTTGGTAATGCAGAAATAGAGATGTAAAATAACAAAATAAATAACATACTGTAAGTAGGCTGCTTATGTTTTCTTATTGGCAACGTTACGTAGCGCTCTGTGTGCTAGTTTGCATTGTTGTCTACCATTGTAGTGTTGGGCAGCGGCAGCTGGATCTGAACAGCGCGTAGCGTTGCTCAGTTGGAGGTGAGCCGCCAGCAGTGGTGGATGTGGGGAGAGAAATGGCGGAGATTTAAAATTTGTATGACTGGATGGCATGAACTGCTATATATATTATGATTATTATGGTAAATATATTGTTTGTTTTCTATTAAAATCTTTCATTTGCTAACTATGCCTATCAGTAGTTAGTGCCTTCAGTAGTTTGAATCTTTTATTTAGCTGGCAGTAGTGGCGCTCGCTGTATTGCAGTAGTTCGAGTAACGAAGATTTTTGGTGAGGTAAGTGATTTGTGAAAGGTATAGGTTAATGTTAGTCAGGGCCATTATTTTGTAGGGATTTCTGAAAGTCAGATGGCGTTGCGCTAAAAATATTGTGTGTCACTTTAGTGAATGTTTGAGTACGTTCCGTTTTGCTCAGCTGTTTGAAAAGCAAATAATGTAAGAGGTTTATCAGCACAGTAATTCAGAAATTGTTCTAAGGGGACGTTTCAATACTATCTGGTACGTCCGCCAAATGTGGACTCAGAATTACGCCCAAGCAAACTTATTTTAATGCAGTATATGAAAAGGGTATCAGTTTCTTTATTCATACGTTACGTTTAGCTTTTAGCAGTACTATGTGTATCATTTTTTTAAATTTCAAGCTGTATCGAGGGAGTGATTTGCGTCTAATGATGGAAGTGTAAGATCCTTAGGTTTTGTTTAATTCAAAATACTGTTGTTTAATTTTCCCAAAGATTATGCAAGAAGGTTTCACAAGAAGCAAAGATATTCATTTCCGAAAATTTGGATAATTGTTGTTGATTTCCGCCACAAATAAAGGACTTCTCGAGTTTCAATCAAATTTTTCAGTAGTTCCTGTATTTTCCTTGTACCGACTTGCTTATTTCAAGACTTTCAAAATCAAAAATACTCTAATGGCAATAAAAATTCATCGAACACACCTGGGCAAGACAATGTCTACATGATGACGTACCACCAAACCTTACATTGATGGAAAACCTCTAAGTAATTAGTTTCCGCACTATACGTCCTCAACTGATTTTGCAAGTATGCCCTTATTCTTATCAAATATTAACAGAAAAAGATAAACTCTATATGATGGTTTTTCAGAGGGGAGTGACTTTTCCTATTGGCCTGTATTTTTTTGTTTTCCAGATACTGAGTGTAAAAAAAGCTCATCCATATTTCGGTCGAGTCTTAACGTGATATCGCCCTGATTTTTTGATTGATCACACGCACGGCACAGCGGACACACCAGGAACCGCGGTGTTGGCCGTCGAATGGCGCTAGCTGCACAGCATTTGTGCACCGCCGCCGTCAGTGTCAGCCAGTTTGCCGTGGCATACGGAGCTCCATCGCAGTCTTTAACACTGGTAGCATGCCGCGACAGCGTGGACGTGAACCGTATGTGCAGTTGACGGACTTTGAGCGAGGCCGTATAGTGGGCATGCGGGAGGCCGGGTGGACGTACCGCCGAATTGCTCAACACGTGGGGCGTGAGGTCTCCACAGTACATCGATGTTGTCGCCAGTGGTCGGCGGAAGGTGCACGTGCCCGTCGACCTGGGACCGGACCGCAGCGACGCACGGATGCACGCCAAGACCGTAGGATCCTACGCAGTGCCATAGGGGACCGCACCGCCACTTCCCAGCAAATTAGGGACACTGTTGCTCCTGGGGTATCGGCGACGACCATTCGCAACCGTCTCCATGAAGCTGGGCTACGGTCCCGCACACCGTTAGGCCGTCTTCCGCTCACGCCCCAACATCGTGCAGCCCGCCTCCAGTGGTGTCGCGACAGGCGTGAATGGAGGGACGAATGGAGACGTGTCGTCTTCAGCGATGAGAGTCGCTTCTGCCTTGGTGCCAATGATGGTCGTATGCGTGTTTGGCGCCGTGCAGGTGAGCGCCACAATCAGGACTGCATACGACCGAGGCACACAGGGCCAACACCCGGCATCATGGTGTGGGGAGAGATCTCCTTCACTGGCCGTACACCACTGGTGATCGTCGAGGGGACACTGAATAGTGCACGGTACATCCAAACCGTCATCGAACCCATCGTTCTACCATTCCTAGACCGGCAAGGGAACTTGCTGTTCCAACAGGACAATGCACGTCCGCTTGTATCCCGTGCCACCCAACGTGCTCTAGAAGGTGTAAGTCAACTACCCTGGCCAGCAAGATCTCCGGATCTGTCCCCCATTGAGCATGTTTGGGACTGGATGAAGCGTCGTCTCACGCGGTCTGCACGTCCAGCACGAAGGCTGGTCCACCTGAGGCGCCAGATGGAAATGGCATGGCAAGCCGTTCCACAGGACTACATCCAGCATCTCTACGATCGTCTCCATGGGAGAATAGCAGCCTGCATTGCTGCGAAAGGTGGATATACACTGTACTAGTGGCGACATTGTGCATGCTCTGTTGCCTGTGTCTATGTGCCTGTGGTTCTGTCAGTGTGATCATGTGATGTATCTGACCCCAGGAACGTGTCAATAAAGTTTCCCCTTCCTGGGACAATGAATTCACGGTGTTCTTATTTCAATTTCCAGGAGTGTATATATAGCAGGTGATCAAAAAGTCAGTATAAATTTGAAAACTTAATAAACCACGTAATAATGTAGATAGCGAGGTGAAAATTGACACACATGCTTGTAATGACATGGGGTTTTATTAGAACAAAAAAAAACTAAGTTCACAAAATGTCTGACAGATGGTGCTGGACAGCAAAACGTCTGTAAATGCTACCGTGACGGGTGAGAGGTACGCCGATATGTTACAGAATCACATCATCCCCAGCCTGGCTGATAAACACCTGCTGGAAATTACGATGTTTATGCAGGATGGCACTCCACCCCATATTGCTAGAAGCGTGAAAGATCTCTTGCGGGCGTCGTTTGGTGATGATCGTGTGCTCAGCCGCCACTTTCGTCGTGCTTGGCCTCCCAGGTCCCCAGACCTCAGTCCGTGCGATTATTGGCTTTGGCGTTACCTGAAGTCGCAAGTGTATTGTGATCGACCGACATCTCTAGGGATGCTGAAATACAACATCCGACGCCAGTGCCTCACCATAACTCCGGACATGCTTTACAGTGCTGTTCACAACATTATTCCTCGACTATAGCTATTGTTGAGGAATAATGGTGGACATATTGCTTTGTCTTACTTTATTATGCTAATTATTGCTATTCTGATCAGATGAAGCGCCATCTGTCGGACATTTTTGGAACTTTTGTATTTTTTTGGTTCTAATAAATCCCCATGTCATTCCGAGCGTGTGTGTCAATTTGTACCTCTCTATCTACATTATTCCGTGATTTATTCAGTTTTCAAATTTATACTGACTTTTTATCACCCGGTATATGCAGATGTAGCAGTAAGCATAGTGGATCAGTTGTGTGCAATGCAGAAACAGCCGCTCTCCTTTCCAACAACGCTACTCTGTGAAATACACAATGAAGTCGATTAAATGTGTGCTAGAAAAGAATTTAAAACCATACCGTATTCAATGAAATATGAAGGAGGTGTGCTGCCAGGCCCTATTACTTTCTTTTAGTGATTTGAGTTTGCAACTTGAAAGAGAGCGTAATATTCAAGGTACTTTATTGTACGTTAAGAATGATTATTTCAACATAAATGTTTTGAAGATTATTTTATTGTACATTAAGAATGACAGTTCAGCATAAATGTTACATATTCATTAAAATATATATTGAACTGTAACACAATTAACCTGTAATTGTGGCTCTTTTCAAGTACATATAATCTAGTTGGCTTCGTTACACTAGTGGTAAATACAGGTAACTATGAAATTTATACACACGAATAATTTTCATCTTGCTTTATTTTAGTAGGATTTATATAACTCCATCTCTGTATAACAATTTTTATAAAAAATTGTCTCATTGAAATGTGTATCTCTAATGAGAGCACAATAATTTCTCTGTTTCCATATATTTTTGTAGATCTGAAGTCCGACCGCATTGAGTAAAACCTGTGGTGATTACATAAATTATTTGACTGAAGTATGAAATTAGCTAAATAATTTAGTTGATTGAAATGTCAGTTCGTAATTGAAATGAACCGAATATATGAGTCTATCACTGCAGTTAGCTGGTGACTAAAGAATGAATAGTTCACCAACACATACTTAGATAGACTGAAACTAAATGCAAACTAAGATCGTTAATGGTACAGTATGAATCTAACATGAATGGCAGTTGTTAACGTATACGCACAACTATACCTCTTTCGGGCACACACCTGTAGCTGATGAGCAACGCTTTCGCTTTGCAATACACCGCAAGTTTCTGCCTGCATGCGAAGCTGAGCACGCACAAGAACTCGACAACAAAAGCTGTTCTGGGCCCCTTGAAGTCCCACTCCTGACTTGCTGCCAGCATATTATAGTCTCCGTGTATCTCATTCCACGTTATGAATGCCGGCACCCTGACTTGGCAGAGCTCTCAATATTGCAGTAAACAGTCTTTGATGTCCCCAGAGGAGAGACGGCCCGCTCCATTGATGCAAATTTTCCCTTTTCGATGTGAATGAAATGGCAAAGTCCCTCTCATCCCACGATACGACAAATCTTTATGATAGCATACTACTTCCTAACATCTTCCCACAAAAACTCTTACCAATAGATTTATGAATTCACGCCATTCTTTTTTCTGCTCTTTTGCTGTTGATACACATTTCAGAATTTTTTTCACGGCAATTCAGGTTTCTCACCAGTAGAGAACGGCATTTGATTTACTTTCCATACATTTCATGAAACAAGAGAAGTAGTGTGAAGAATTTGACAAGTATATAACTTGTTCAAAAATGGTTGAAGTGGCTCCGAGTACTATGGGACTTAACATCTGAGGTCATCAGTCCCCCAGAACTTAGAACTACTTAAACCTAACTAACCTGAGGACATCACACACATCCATGCCCGAGGCAGGATTCGAACCTGTGACCGTAGCGGTCACGTGGTTCCAGACTGAAGCGCCTAGAACCGCACGGCCACACCGGCCGGCATATAATTTGTTAATAAATTTTCTACATTCATAATAGATTACGTTTTTCGATTGTTTAGCAGTATAATAACTTCAAAAATTAATCATAACAGATATTGGTCCTTTCTGGTATGTCGATGCCAGAGAAACTGTCATCTACTGAATTTAATGATTGGAAAATATGTTACTCAAATAACGTACTAGCATCCCACTGCGCCATTTAATATTAATAACCATAGAAATATTAATTCGATCCTTACTGAATTGTGTGTCCTGAGATGATTGCCTCTGCTGTATAACTACGGCATTTGATTTACTTTTCATGCATTCGCTAAGACAAGGGAAGCAATGTCCCCCAGGAGAAGCTTTCATCGACATAGAGCTTGCTGGTGGCAGTACGTTACATCAGCTGGAAATGGCCTGGCAACTATTCAGTTCTGTTACGAAAATAGCAGAAATTGAAAGAAAGGATGGCCAGTTGAGGGTCTGAACCCCGCACTACTATACTGCCAGAAACTTTACAATGGTGCCATTTTATCACATTAATAACGCCGCCTTCGATTTCAAAAACCGCCTCTTTTATTTCTATGTCCCTCTCAACCGTGTTGAATTTTCTTTGCGACTTCCCTTAAACGTTCTTCCCCCTACAGTTTTATGTCGAATCAATCATTTTTCTGGAACTACTTGAACAGTAAAGTTTAGAATGTAAATAAAAAACACTTAGAGGCGCTAAGATCATGAAATTATTTATTTTCTGTTCGAGTGCCAGAAAATGTTCACAATTAAACCCAGTGGACTCTACGGCCTGACAAATCACTCTCGCTGTCGTGATGAAATTTCAGATTACGTTTCTTTTTGCAATATATGCACTTGTGCTGTCAGCAGCAGCCGTCTTTCAATTTAGTTATCTGGAGATTATGTGATTTCACGATGATGTTTATCTGGTATATTGCTTCCTTGAAGCAGTTCCGTCAATAGATTTTCTTCTCACGCAGTTGAGATAGTTGTCTTTCGTTTCCTGGACGCTGTATAAGGATACATTACACAGAGTGAACTGGAAGTCCAGCGACATAAATTCAGAGGTGGTATTGTGGACCAAAACAAAAACGTCTAATAAACGTGGACTCTTAAACACGTCCCTTAAGAGCTATGAGCATTTGTTCATCATTGCTACTGTGAAATCTCTCTTATAATGTACCAGTAGTCGTAGACCTTAAGGTGTGCTCTTTAGAGCACATGGCCGAGCGGGATTAGCCGAGCGGTCTAGGGCGCTGCAGTAATGGACTGTGCGGCTGGTCCCGGAGGAGTTTCGAGTCCTCCCAAGGGCATGGGTGTATGTGTCTGTCCTTAGGATAATTTAGGTTAAGTAGTGTGTAAGTTTAGGGACTGATGATCTTAGCAGTTAAGTCCCGTAAGATTTCACACACATTTGAACATTTTTTTAGAGCACATGTTTACTGGACTTTTCTCCTTGTTTAGATTCATACTACCTATTACGGGTAAAGTCAAGCGCCGGCTCGCCAGTTGCGAACGAGAGAGTAGAGTCGACTGTGACAAGACGGTAGCCAGTACCACGACGACCGACCTCTCTCCAGGACGACAACGCGACTTCTATGTAAAGAGGGCATAAGCGTCGCGCCCTGCTGGTCGCTGCCAGTCGAACAGCAGAATCAAGATTACAGCTATGTAAGTGTCAAAGTTAAGTACTGTCATTTACGTTTCGTGATAAAATTCATTAATACAATTTGTTTGAATTGTTTGTCTAGCAATCCGAGAAAGTAGGCTTCCTAGACACACCACATTTGACGACTAGGCAGGATTGAACACTACCTACCACCTGTGAACGTTTGTCGGTGGAGCTCTAGTTCGCCCTATATATATGAATAAGGTGGATACCAGGTGTTCATCCCAAGAGTCACTAGGCACATTTTTTATGCTTCAGCTGATATTTGCAATTTAGTCTTTGCGTTTTATAGCTGGAGTAACAAATACTGCCTTTCACGTGTTTCATGCAGCTTCCGGTGTCGGCGAAAAGCGTCGGGTTGTTTCCCATTGCGAACATAATAGTTTTTAAAGGCGAATTTTATTTACCAATTCGACTGAGGGATCAAAAATTAGTGTAGTGCGAGATTCTTTATATCGATATGTATTAAAAGAGACACTGAAACAGGAAGAAGAACCAGTGCTGCAACGGGGACTAGGTAACACACTGGACCGCGATGACTGCTACGGCCATGCAGCAGCGCTGCTCAGTCACTGCTGTGTAGTACCGGGTATTCTTCGCACTTTAGTGTTCCTGTTAATACACATCGATAAAACGGTTATAGCATTCGGGTAATTTTGGACGCTCTATCGACCCTGCAAGTAAAATTCAGCTTTAAAGCTTATTTTGTTTGTAATGGGAAACAAATCAATACCTATCGTCGACACTGGTCGTAGCATTAAAAGACGTAACGAGCAGTATTTGTTTGGAGTTGCTCCAGTTATACACTACAAAAACTAAGTTTTAAATAACTGCCGAAACAACAGGGAAAACACGGCTGACTCGTCTTCGGAGGGTCACCGTGGACACTGGGAGAATCTATTAAGCAAACGCTACTGAAGTCGTTTCGAGGTTCTTGTATGGGAGGCAGCAAAATTTGTAATGCGGACAGCCAAATCATATCAGATGTTTAGTGTTCCTTCGTAGACTCTGCCTTTCAACCATCACAATAAATACACGTCTAGAGGGGAGGACCTTGGTAACCAAGAAACGTAAGCATTTCTGCTGTTTCATCTCCAGAGTAATGCTAGGTTTAAGCGAGTTGTCAGTTGATGAACATACCGATCCTTGCAATGGAAATAACGTCTTCCTGCGAGCTGGAATCACGATTTGAAGAAAGTCTACATACTGATGTCCTTTAAGACAATTTGTAACACAATAGAAACAACCATCGATTTTCTATGATACCACTCATTTACAGAGAAACGTTCTTGAAAATGTCTCTTCACAATGGCATGTGGTTTTCGTCCGACAACCCGCGTGATTTAGGAGGGTGTCTTTATCAGCAGCAGCATTAATGGCATTATCCAATGATTTGTAAATAGCCAACTATAATACTGCTATTATATACCTTCATATCCGTCTCGAAGATGTTGGATACGCAGATAATGATAGAGGAAACTCATAGATAATGTCTGAGGTATTCTTGTATATCTTGGAACACGTAGAAATTCTATGTTTTCATGTTGAAGCACTGTAATCATAGCAACAGTTGAAAAATACGTTTATGTTAACTGAAACCCAACTTCACAAGTAGAACCTCCAACCAAAAGTGACAAATGACAAATAAATCCACATCAACGTGACGCGGAACGTAAACTTACATCTCTAAGTATCAGTATTTTCATGTATGAATATTATCCAGAAAGTAGATTACGGTTTGGTATTTAAAAATGCGTAGGAAGGATATGATGTTTTATTCATATGAAACAGACACGTATAATCTTCTTTTGAACATAGCCTCCACACACATTTAGCCACTTATCGTAGCGGCTGAAAAGCTTTGAAATCCCAGGGTTATAAAACTCTGCCGCCTGAGACTTCAGTCAGTTAATCATATCCTTCCGCAGTTCCGGGTCGTCGTCAAAGCTTGCGTGGCGAGCCAGGTCTTCACTGTTGCAAACGGATGCCGTCACTTGGTACAAGGTCCCGACTGTACGGCGGATGAGGAAAAACGTCCTACTTAAAAGCATTGAGTAAGCCTCGAGTGCGATTTACCCTGTGTGATCTAGCGTTCCCGTGCAAGAACAAAAATCTTGAGCTCAACTTTCCACTAAGCTTATTCAGAACTGCTCAAAAGTCGACAAGAAGTACACCTTCCCCGTCCCAGAATGCAATCGACATTATCTTTTTTGCAGGCAACATTTGCAAGCATTTTCTTGGTTTCTTGACATAATTTATGTGCCCACCGCGCAGCTGCAATCTCGTATCGCAGTTTAACTCACCAAGTCTCATCTCCAGTTATGATTAGATGAGTCACCATCTTTTTTCGTAAGAATCCAGAAACGTCAGTGATGTAGCCGTACATTGATTCCTCTGGTTTTCTTTCAAGATTTTTGGTACTCACGTTCCACATACACTCCTGGAAATTGAAATAAGAACACCGTGAATTCATTGTCCCAGGAAGGGGAAACTTTATTGACACATTCCTGGGGTCAGATACATCACATGATCACACTGACAGAACCACAGGCACATAGACACAGGCAACAGAGCATGCACGATGTCGGCACTAGTACAGTGTATATCCACCTTTCGCAGCAATGCAGTCTGCTATTCTCCCATGGAGACGATCGTAGAGATGCTGGATGTAGTCCTGTGGAACGGCTTGCCATGCCATTTCAACCTGGCGCCTCAGCTGGATCAGCGTTCGTGCTGGACGTGCAGACCGCGTGAGACGACGCTTCATCCAGTCCCAAACATGCTCAATGGGGGACAGATCCGGAGATCTTGCTGGCCAGGGTAGTTGACTTACACCTTCTAGAGCACGTTGGGTGCACGGGATACATGCGGACGTGCATTGTCCTGTTGGAACAGCAAGTTCCCTTGCCGGTCTAGGAATGGTAGAACGATGGGTTCGATAACGGTTTGGATGTACCGTGCACTATTCAGTGTCCGCTCGACGATCACCAGTGGTGTACGGCCAGTGTAGGAGATCGCTCCCCACACCATGATGCCGGGTGTTGGCCCTGTGTGCCTCGGTCGTATGCAGTCCTGATTGTGGCGCTCACCTGCACGGCGCCAAACACGCATACGACCATCATTGGCACCAAGGCAGAAGCGACTCTCATCGCTGAAGACGACACGTCTCCATTCGTCCCTCCATTCACGCCTGTCGCGACACCACTGGAGGTGGGCTGCACGATGTTGGGGCGTGAGCGGAAGACGGCCTAACGGTGTGCGGGACCGTAGCCCAGCTTCATGGAGACGGTTGCGAATGGTCCTCGCCGATACCCCAGGAGCAACAGTGTCCCTAATTTGCTGGGAAGTGGCGGTGCGGTCCCCTACGGCACTGCGTAGGATCCTACGGTCTTGGCGTGCATCCGTGCGTCGCTGCGGTCCGGTCCCAGGTCGACGGGCACGTGCACCTTCCGCCGACCACTGGCGACAACATCGATGTACTGTGGAGACCTCACGCCCCACGTGTTGAGCAATTCGGCGGTACGTCCACCCGGCCTCCCGCATGCCCACTATACGCCCTCGCTCAAAGTCCGTCAACTGCACATACGGTTCACGTCCACGCTGTCGCGGCATGCTACCAGTGTTAAAGACTGCTATGGAGCTCCGTATGCCACGGCAAACTGGCTGACACTGACGGCGGCGGTGCACAAATGCTGCGCAGCTAGCGCCATTCGACGGCCAACACCGCGGTTCCTGGTGTGTCCGCTGTGCCGTGCGTGTGATCATTGCTTGTACAGCCCTCTCGCAGTGTCCGGAGCAAGTATGGTGGGTCTGACACACCGGTGTCAATGTGTTCTTTTTTCCATTTCCAGGAGTGTAATTTGTGATGCCCTAGTTTCTGAATAACGATTTTACGCAACAGACTTCGTGAAATTTGTGGAAACGGGAGCTCCGACTCTGTGGTTTTATCCTATTTTCACATCGACCTGGGCGACCAGTCCATCAGTCGCAATGGTTGGCCGTACGTCCCCCTCTTCGCAGTGAATATTAGTTTGACAACATTTACAGTTAATGCACCATTGGTGAATTCCATCTTCAGTGATTACATTGTTTCCGTACACTTCACTCTGCTGTCGATAAATTTTAATCAGTTTATGTTTGTTTTGCGAACAAAGACCTTATTACTGATCACACATCAAATCTCACGGGATTTGTTATTGTAACAGCTATTTTTAACTTTTATTGTGAAATAACGAGAAACGATATCAACTTCACGCTGGTACAGCGGGATGCCGACTGTACTAGAAAACAGACAGCAATAGGACCGCTCTAGACCAACACCTGGCTGGTGGAGACAAGTACATAATCTACTTGCTGGATAGCCCTCGCCGATACCACATTCCATGTTCTCTGTCTACAAGTCCAACGTACTTTATTGTTGTAGAATAATTTACAGATTAATTTCTAGGATTTGTTTGTCGACTCCAGCAGTTTCCTCGAGAAAAATAAACATAAATGGAGACGGCATTTCAAAATCAAAATGGGAATGCATGTACAGCAAAGATAGGTAACGAAAGATTTACAATGCCGGAAAAAGGTAAGTACACCGGGAAAGACAACGTTGAAGGCTCAGTATCGTGCAAACGTATGAAGCAAACAGGTGACCATGCCACAGAGACGCACTCGTGCTTGCTATGGCCAACTGAGCGTGTTTGAAAGGGGTCAGATTGTGGCCATCCGCGTGGTGGGATGGTCGGTTACGAGAACTGCCGCACAAGTTGAAAGTGATACAGCAGTTGTGCAACAATTCGGGTATCAGAAGTCTTGCGAACATACTCACACATGCTGACGAAATTCTGGATGTCCACGCAGCACACGCACTCGCCGGGATTGTGGTGTTGTAAGGGCAGGTCATGTGTCTGCCACAGAACAGATAATAGGGCTTGTGATCACAGACGTGTCGACACGAACTGTTGTGAACCCACTACTAGTAGTGCGACTACAGGCACGCATGCCTATAGCCCGTCTTCCATTCATGCCACAACATCGACGTGAACGATTTGACTCGTGGTGTCAAAGGACCTCTTGAAGAATGGAATGGCGCACCGCAGTTTTCAGTGATGAAAGGGAACTCTGCCTTCACACAAGTGATGGTCGTTGGCGAGTACGACATTAACCTGGTGAGCGCTGCCTCGTAGAGTGTATTCGTTCAAGGCACACTATTTCCACTCCGGGCCTTATGGTCTGGGTGTGATAAGCTACAACTGTCGTTCATCTCAGGTGTCTTTGGAGGCGACGCTAAGTAGTGCTCGGCATGTGCAAAACATTGTTAGAACCGTTTTATTTTACCGTTCTTGTAGCACGAAGGTAATATGTTGTTCCTGCAGGTTAACACTCGCCGACACACTGTCCGAGAATCTCAAGGTGTTCTGCAAGATTTGGAGCAGCTTCCCTAGCCAGTACGACCTCCGGACTTGTTTCCGTTAGAGCACGTGGGGAATATGATGGGAATAAAAGTGAGTCAGTCGTGAGACTCGTCAACCAACAATTCTTACATACCTGAGCCAGATCGCTGGTCGATCATCAGCGATCGCCTTGGTATCTTTGGCGCTTCCCCGGGTATGAGCATCTTCGCGTTTCCAGCTGGGGCGCGCGGGACGGCGAAAGGCTGTCGGTTTGGGGCGGCCGGTGAGGCTGGCTGAGTTGTGGCTCGGGCGTAAGCAAATGTGTGATGTCTGTTACGCTGCGGAGGTTACTGGTTGCCTGGAAGGCATTTCATATAAACTGTGCGAAGCCTCGCAGTGAGAGGGGAGTCCGGAGTTGGTGTTGGCCTAGATGTTTGTACAAATTGAGGTGCCTGTGTGAGAAGCGCGGCGTGGGCCTGTTGGTTGCTTCGTCCTTTTGGCAGCCACCGCAAGCGGATCTTCTGCCGGAATGTCTACAGTTTGTGGTGAGCATAGCGTGAACAATGTCTCGTAGGATGTACTCCCACCCTGACACTTAGCCTGTGTTATTTGTGGGTGCCGACCCCTTGTCTATTACTGCTCCCGGGTGTCCTGTAAGATTTCACAGCAAAACTGTGTTTTTGTGGCGTTCTGTGTTTCTGGCTCAGCCTCCGCCTAGAAAGGGGAAAGGTTGGTGCCTCAGTTGAAAGAGGGGGGGGGGGGGGGGTTCGATTGGACATCTTTTGGAATTCCTTAATGCTGTAATTTAAACATATTAAAAAATTATTCTTTCAGAATAAGCGCCTGTTTCTTTGGGACACTCCAGTTCCAACAGGAGTGGCGTAATGTTAATGAGTATTAGTTATTAGTCAAATGAAGGGTATTTAATGTCTTGCTGTTTTCTGGGGCACGCAGCTGTGTTATTGAACTCATTTTGAAGTGTTCTGTCGGGTGAATGACTGCTCCCCACTTCAGTGTATTCTTTTGAGTAGTATTGTAAGGTTTTTTGGATATTTGTCAATGGGGTGTATAGAATCAATTGTGTTTTTCTCTTTTTTTTGAATTACGGTGATTTGTTTAGTTTATCTGGCTTTTTGCTTAACTCGCGCTTAACACACTAAATCAGCTGATATTTTTATTCCTGTTTAATGTCAGACAGATTCAAATGTAACCTCATTTATGTTATTTGAAATAAATGTGTTGGATTGACCTTAATGAATTATGTGCAATCGAAGTAAAGGACCCAGTTCTTCATTAGTGCTTAACAGTGGCGTGTGGTTCGGGTCGTGAGCCCCGTGCTCGGGCTGATACCTACGTGAAAAAGTCGAACAGACGTGGTGTAACGTGTCCCAGGACAGTATTCGCCATTTGTGTGATCGACTGGATGCCAGCGACAGCGCCTGCGTTGCCTCCCGTCGAGGCTACACCACATACTAAGATGGGTGTTTCATCATGTGTCGATACATGATACCTCAGAATCGCTGGCAGTACTGGTCATTTCATGTACCTCTTATGCTCTGTTATAACAATAGCTCTTGAGTGAATAAGAAACCTCTAAAAGGGTGTTCTAATGTATAGACAGAAATATCATACTATCCGACGCGGATGCGTCGCTACACTTTGCTATCAGCTAATTAATCTCCAGGGCTCTGCTGATGATTACTTGTTTAAATACCAGTCACATTGAAACTTCCTGGCAGATTAAAACTGTGTGCCGGACCGAGACTCGAACTCGCAGAAGTAAGACTGTGAGGACGGGGCGTGAGTCGTGCTTGGGTAGCTCAGTTGGTAGAGCACTTGCCCGCGAAAGGCAAAGGTCCCGAGTTCGAGTCTCGGTCCGGCACACAGTTTTAATCTGCCAGGATGTTTCATATCAGCGCACACTCCACTGCAGAGTGAAAATCTCATTCTGGGAACATCCCCCAGGCTGTGACTAAGCCATGTCTCCGCAATATCCTTTCATTCAGAAG
Organism: Schistocerca cancellata; assembly: GCF_023864275.1. Classification (NCBI taxonomy): domain Eukaryota; kingdom Metazoa; phylum Arthropoda; class Insecta; order Orthoptera; family Acrididae; genus Schistocerca; species Schistocerca cancellata. The sequence goes on from NC_064633.1 coordinate 502,893,559, forward strand.
TGCTAGTTCTGCAGCGTTCGCAGGAGAGTTTCTGTAAAGTTTGGAAGGTAGGAGACGAGATACTGGCAGAAGTAAGGCTGTGAGGACGGGGCGTGAGTCGTGCTTGGGTAGCTCGGTTGGCACCGTCCCGGCAGCTCAGCGTGTTCGGTCAGAGGGTTTATCTACCCTCTGTAATAAAAAGCTGAGTGAACGGATCAACGAACAACGACGCCCGCCACGAACAAAGTCAACGAACAATATAGAACAAAAATGAGATAACAAAAAAAAGTTCGTATAGCACTTGCCCGCGAAAGGCGTAGGTCCCGAGTTTGAGTCTCGGTCCGGCACACAGTTTTAATCTGCCAGGAAGTTTCATATCAGCGCACACTCCACCGCAGAGTGAAAATCTCAATATGGGATCAATCACATTATCAGGGCGGAATACTGGTAAACTCTTTTTCCACAACCACACAGCACTTAGGTTCAACACAAAATGCTACGGACGTGGTTAGTTCTTTAACGTTGTTCCTCTGTGACTCGCTATTGTCGGTCAGCGATGTGTTTCTCATATTCTTCCACCAGCTACACAGTATTTGAGCACACCATAACTTAAGAGCAATTGAGAGCCAAGGAGACTCATTTCAGGGTGTCTAAGAAAAACTAACAATAAAATACCAAAATCAATACGAACACGTAAAAGTGTTGTGTTTAATGGTGCGCACATCTTACTGCATCACTGCACTATCTTTGAGTTTTATTTCTAAGCTCAGTGAGCTGCTTGCTTCCAATCTCTATTGCACGTTGAGAACCTCTCTTGGGTATTTCACTTGATCAGTGAAATACACTGAAGAGTGAAAGAAACTGATAGACCTGCGTAATATCGTGCAAGTCCCCCGCGAGCACGCAACACGACGTGGCATGGACTCGACTAATATCTGAAGTAGTGCTGGAGGGAAGTGGCATCATGAAATCTGCACGGCTGTCCATAAACCTCGTTCAAACAAGCAAAATGTTTCCAGTTATCAACAGTCCAATGTAAGTGTTGTAGTGCCCAGACGAAGCGTAAGGCTTTGTGTCGTAAAGTCATCACCGGTATAGGAGTGGGCCTTCCCCTGCGAAAGCCCATATTAATTATGTTTCGTTACATGGTTAGCACGCTGACACCTTATGATGGATCAGCACGGAAATGTGCTGCAACTTGCGCGGGGGTTGCACTTCTGTCACGTTGAACGATTCTCATCAGTTGTCTTTGTTTCCATTCTTCCAGGACCTTTTTCCGGCCGCAGGGATTTCGCGGATATTTTACGGGTTCCTGATGCCCACCATACACTCGTGAAATGGTCGTACAGGAAAATCCTCACTTCATCACTAATTCGGAGTTGCTGTGTCCCATGTTCGTGCGCCGACTGTGATACTACGTTGAAACTCACTTGGTGTTGAGTCCTTCTTGACCTGAAATATGTAGGGCCCCGGAAACCTACCTTCTCGAATCTCTCGATGACTTTCAAGCAAATCGCATTAATGAGTCTTATTACGAAATGAACAATAACAATACTTAGTTCTGACAAGAACATAGAAGTTTCGTAAGCAAAATGTGGTATCCGAAATGATCAATGTTCTTACGTATAATAGTTCTAAGTTTGAGTTACATGGAATTTTCAAGTAAAGTAATGTGCTTCGACTTATACCCAGGTCGCTTGTCCTGATTCTTCTCGTAAAACTGGCCGTGGCCAGTCAGGCGCGACGCTTATGTTCTCTTCGCACAGATGCCGCTGCTGACGAGGTGTCGTCCTGAAGATAGGTCAGTCAGCGTGCTATTAGAATACGTCTTCTTCACAGCCCTCTCTGCTCTTTTGTTCCTGACTGGCGTGCCGGCGCTTGTCTTTACGCCGTAACATTCATCCCGCCCCCCTCTCCCACCACACAAAACCGTCGTCGCGTAGAAAGCACGACAACGGCGGGAGAGGCAGAAGCGTGGATGCTTCGATCGACTGGATGCTGTGGCTACAGGGGACAGTAGACTTCCAATCGTACCCCACCATCCGTCCTTCGCTCTGGCTGACATGTCTCTCGGAAAACGGCCAGAAGGATACGCTTCCACCTCCTGAGACCCATAACAAGATATAGAAGGCGTCGGCTGCTGCGGCATGGGCGGGGGGGGGGGGGGGGGTTGGTGGGTCCAACTCCATCGGTAGGACGAGAGAAGGCGGAGGAGGCGAAGGCTCCGTCTCCGTATTGTCGTCCCGCGGTGTCGTGATGACAGCCTCTACCTGCTGCTGTAGTCGCGCTGTCCTCGAGATTCGTGAGTCTGGTGGAAGAGTTACAGATGGACCACCGTGCACATGGCAGTGGAGTATTTGATTGTGATGTCGGCGCTGCAATCCCTGTGGACCTTGGATTAGGTACATGCCAAGTCGACGAATGATCTCGCTTCGCTCCCACCGTCTGTTGCCGCTAAAACACTGTAAAACACAATATTAGACGGCGCGAAGCGATACTTGCGGCATTCCTTCCACACTGAAAGCTGAGGAGGATGGAGCAGACGGAGAAGTGCAAGATGGCGGCTGCCGTGAAGCAGTTCCGCCGGCGATGGTCCATCTCCTGGATGAGAACGATAGGAAGTGAGAACCAGTTGCAAAGCTTGATCCCTTGTGCCAAGTTTGGCCATTTGCTGCTTCAGTGTTCTGACAAAACGCTCCGTTTCTCCGTTTGACAGTGGAGGGAACGGTGCACTAATTTTATGCTGTATGCCATTGCGTCCACAGAATCTTTCAAATTCATTTGACGTGAAGTGAGGACCGCTGTCGGTCACTATGGCTGCACGTAAACCTGCGAGGCCAAATGTAGAGTACAACACCTGTATTGTGATAAATGACGCTGTCGAGTTCATTGGCACAGCGAAAGGAACCTTCAACATCTACATCTACATTTATACTCCTGTAGCCACCAAGCGGTGTTTGGCGGAGGGCTCTATTCTCGCCGAAGTCATATTTCCCCCCTCTGTTCCACTCGCGGATCGAGCGAGGGAAAAACGACTGCCTGAACTCCTCAGTACGAGTTCTAATATCCCTTATCTTTGAATGGTGATCATTGCGCGACATGAAAGTTGGCGGTAATAATATATGCCCTACATACTCGTTGAAGATCGTATTTTGGATTTTAGTGAGCAGCCCCTTCCGTTTAGCGCCGCGTGTATCTGCAAGTGTGTCCCAGTTCAAGCTGTTTATGAGATTTGTAGCGCTCTGGCGATGGCTAAATGTACCAGTCACAAATCTTGCCGCTCTTCTTTGGACCTTCTCAGTCGCTTGAATCAGACCCAAGTGGTAAGCGTCCCATACAGACGAACAACACTAACACTGGACGAACTAAAGTACTGTAAGAAATTTCCTTTGTTGGAGGACTGCATCGCCTCAGGATTCTACCAATAAACCGCAATCTACTGTTCAGCTTACCCGTTGCTTGTGTAATCTGATCATTCCATTTTAAATCATTTCGAATAGTCACACCCAGATACTTGACGTATGTTACCGCTTCCAAAGACTGATCATTTATTTTGTACTCGTATTAATGGGGAATTTCGCCTTGTTATACGCAGTAAGGTAAGGAATGAGGAGGTTCTACGCAGAATCGGAGAGGAAAGGAATATGTGGAAAACACTGATAAGGAGAAGAGACAGGATGATAGGACATCTGCTAAGACATGAGTGAATGACTTCCATGGTACTAGAAGGAGCTGTAGAGGGCAAAAACTGTAGAAGAAGACAGAGATTGGAATACGTGAAGCAAATAATTGAGGACGTAGGTTGCAAGTGCTACTCTGAGATGAAGAGGTTAGCACAGGAAAGGAATTCGTGGCGGACCGCATCAAACCAGTCATTGATATTGACAGATAACTGCCAATCATTACAACACGCATTTATTTTCTGCAAATCCTCATTGATTTGTTCACAACTTTCGTGTTATTCTACCTTAGTTTAGACTACGGCATCATCGGCAAACAGTCTAATGCCGCTGTCAACACCATCAACAAGATCGTTTATGTAAATCGTAAAAAGCAGTGCACCTATTACGCTGCCCTGGCGCACATCTGATGTTACGCTTGTTTCTGTTGAAGTCTCCCCATTCAGGACGACATACTTCTCTGTGTCTGTTAGAAAACTTTCTATCCAACCGCATATGTCATCGGATGGACGGTAAGTGCGCACTTTTTGGAGAAAGCGACTGTGTGGAACTTAGTCGAACGCCTTTCGAAAGTCGACGAATATGGCATCAACCTGGGAGCCGGTATCTAGGGCCTGTTGTATATCATGCACAAAGAGGGCCAGCTGTGTCTCGCACGATCGCTGTTTCCTAAAAGCGTGCTGGTTTCTGCAGATGAGCTTCTCAGAATCTAGAAAGGCCTACCCTTTTTATAGATTGCTATGACTTGGGCCTTCTTTCAGTCCCGTGGAACTTTCCGCCGTTCCAATAATCTCTGATAGATGATGGATAAGAAAGGTGCTGTATTTGTAGCATAGTCAACATGCTAGCTTTAGAATTTCGGCCTTCTGTTTGTTATCATCCGTTACATTACCCATACTGTCAGCAAGAGAAGGTAGTGAATTATTTGTAGCGTTCATAGATTTAACGTACGACGAAAACTTTGTGGGGTTATTTTTATAATCTGCAGTTAAATCTTGCTTTCAAATTCGTTAGAAGGATCTCTCATTGCCCTTCTGACAGTTGCTTTCATTTCGCATAATTTCAGTTTGTCAGCAGGGCAGTGACTATGTTTAAAAGGACTGTGAAGAATTCTCTGCTTTCTCAGCAACTTCCTAATACGTTTGTTGAACCAAGGTGGATCGTTTCCATCCCCTATATTTTTGTTGGCACATATTTCTCTAGCAGGTGATGGACAATAACTTTAAATTCTTATCTCAATATCTTTGCTCAATATATTTGTGTCTCGCGGTGAATGCTTGGAGCTGACTATGAAGATATTCGTTAATGACACTTCTTTTTGCTTTCCCAAACAAGAAAACTCTAAGCTGTTTCTTTGATTCTTTTGCAACTTCCACTGACATAGAAGCAACAACGACATTTTGGTCACTGATAACTTCTTTTAGATTAAGTTCCTCAAAAAGGTCAGGTCTGTTTGTCGTCAAGATATTTAGTATGTTCCCACCTCGAGTTGGTTTTCTAACCCATTGCTCAAGGTTGTATGTTGAGAGCGCTCCTAGAATAACTTTCCACGAATCTTTGCTTCTGCCCCCTGCGATAAACTTGTAATTTTTCCAGTAAATGGACGCCACATTAAAGCCTCCACCTATAACTAATGGATAAATTGGATATTTGTTTTCTATGTACTCAAGTCTTTCCCTGAAACGTTCTGCGAAGTTTTATGCGGATGATGGTGGTCTATAAAGACATCCAAATACAATGGTCACTCCTTGTCTGATTGACAGCTTTATTTAGTATATTTCACAGTTCGACCCAGAATCGATCTCAACTGCGTTTAAACAGCTTTTAACTGCAATGAACACGCAACCTCCCATAGCGTCAGTCCTATCGTTAATAAACTCTGTCCTATCCGAGTTCAAAACATCACTGCTATTTATGTCTGCTTTCAACCAGCTTTCGGTATCTATTACAATATTGACATTACTACTGTTTATTTGGGAGAGTAACTCGGATATTTGTTACAGACACTTCGACAAATTACTAACATGAGATTAAGCATATTTAAATCCTTTTGAGTGACCTGTTTAGGTAAACAAACAATTTTTTCGGTTAGCACATCCACATTAGTGTCATGAACTGGCAGTCTTTCAGGACAACGGTTTGTTTCCCGTGGGGAGGAACCTAATCTAAAAAAAAAAAAAAATGTGCACGCCACAAGTACTGAGCTACCCGTGTAGCTGATTCCCGCGTGTAGCGCTCCCCCGATCCATCGAGGAGCCTCCTACAACCTTCCACCCCACAGCGTAGGTCGATGAATCTACAATCATTTTGGTCACAGAGACGACGTAGCGTCTGGTTCAGATTCTGCACTCGACTCCAAAACAGAGGACCCCGGTCTACTCTGGGTACGACGCTGCAAATCGTCAGCTTGGCTTCCACTCCTCGAGAGATGGAGGCCGCATTCGCGAATTTAGCCAGCGGTCGAAAGCACCCAAGAATTACCTCGGAACCCCGACGACTGTCATCGTTGGTGCCGACATGTGCAAGAATCTGCAGCTGGCTGCACCCCGGCGTACGCTCGATAGCCGCCGGAAGAGCTACTTCCACATCCTGGACAAGGCAACCCAGCAAGCACACCGAGTGAACGTTGGACTTCTTACCCGCGCTAGCCGCTATGTGCCTGAGGGTCTCCATTGGAGCTCCCAATAACAAGCAAACCCCTATCCCCACGTTCCTGTCCAGACCTGGGTGAAGGAATGGTCACTATCCTGGCAGAAGGTGCCTTCTGATCTGGCTCAGCCTCCTCTCCCCCCACCCCCCACCCCGAAGCATCAGATAGCACACAGAATATATTAGCAAAATGCATGGGATGTGGAAGGACCCTGCGTCTCCCATGCAGTCTTCACCATGAGGCTGGAGACCTCGACACAGTCCGCACCCACACTGAGGTGAGAGTGGGCCGGCCGGCTCAGTCGCACCTGAGGTCGGATCAGAGAGCTGTGACATCCCCCCTTGCACACCAAGTACAGCAGAGGCTGTCCCAGGCACTCCATCGTCATTGCACCTGAAGGTGGCACTCTGGAGCCTGTTGACTGTGACCAACAAAACCTCCAGCTGCGTTTGGAGTTTGGCCAACTCCTCCTGCATCCACACACAGCAGATATAGTCCCTATTCATCTAGCTAATATGTTATTTACTGTAAGAAAGTTAAGGAAACCTACTGCCACAGAAGGTTAACAGCTACACTCTAGTTGGCAGAAAGGACACTCAACTATGGAAAACAATAAAAATGCATGGTAGAAGCTAATCTGGTGCTTTTTTCAAGCTAGGGGCTATCTACTGAATATTATTAAAAAAGTAAACAGTAACCTACGGTAAGCTAAACCTACTGATTATCCCTCGTATTTATAATGTAAACAAACGTTTGGATACACGCAAAAATTACCTAACAAAACTATAAAAACTGCTAACTTCAATGTATCGAATCTAAATGACACTAATAAACGTGAATACTGAGTATTGTACACTAACTTAAACAGATTAACCCTCGCATTTATAATGTAAACAAACGTTTACATACACGAGAAAAATGACCTAATAAAATGTGTAGAACCTGCTACCTTCGAATTATCGAGTGGAAATGAGACTAATAAACTTAAATACTGAGTATTGTACACTGACTTAATTGCCGCACGGGGTTAGCTTAGCGGTCTAGGGCGCTGCTGTCATGGACTGTGCGGCTGGTCCCAGCGGAGGTTCGCGTCCTCCCTCGGGCATGGGTGTGTGTGTTTGTCCTTAGGATAATTTAGGTTTAGTAGTGTGTAAGCTTAGGGACTGATGACCATACGGTTTCACACACATTTGAACTGACTTAATTGATAACCCCGCGTATTAACGTCAGTTGAGAATGTAAACAAACGTCTGCGTACACTCGAAAATGTCCTAAACAGAAACTTCGCTTTTCCTTTTCAGAAGCTAACAAAACTGAATCCTTCAATTTATCCAGTCTATCTGACACAAATGCACACCGGTCGGAGTGGCCGAGCGGTTCTAGGCGTTACAGTCGGGAATCGCGCGACCACTATGGCCGCAGGTTGGAATCCTGCCTCGGGCATGGATGTGTGTGATGTCCTTAGGTTCGTTAGGTTTAAGTAGCTCTAAGTTCTGTGGGACTGATTACCTTAGCAGTTAAGTCCCATAGTGCTCAGTGCCATTAGAACCATTTTGAAGAAATGCACGTAAATACTCTAGAATGTACAACAAAAACAATTAAATTACTTGCTAAATTACATATCTCGTATCATAGCAAGCGAAAAGCGCTCGTAGCTGGCGTCAGGGCTGCCAACCTCCAACCTTGCTATAAGAGTCTACCACAATCAACTAACGAGTGTTCCAAAAAGGTCCCGCTAATTCTAAGTGCACACGTTGTCGTATTGACTGCGACTCAGGCTAAACAGAGAATTTTTGTGGTGGAGCAGACTGATTTTCGCACATGCTTGACATTGTGACGTTATCTGTTCTATTCGGGTGTCCATATCCTGATAAGTAAAGTGTCGACACGCTAACTGTTTCGTACGAACAATCCCCTAGTGCCCTTGGTGAAGTAAGTGCAACATTTCTTTTTTCAAAGCTTTGGGGATCAACACAAGTGACTGTCCACTGTCTTTTTGAACAAGAATTAGACCTTTATATACAAAGAGGCTATGCCGACGTACAAAGTTTCGGCGCACGACAGAGTTCTTTATGCTGTGCAATGAGCGAGGTCAAGATGTGCGAATGTATTTTAGCAAAATGTTCGAATATGAATCATTTTCAGTGCCTGTGCAATTTTCTTATGGTTAAGAAAAAAGGATTGAAGCAATTCAGAATCGTGAGCATCTACGTGACAACAAGATGCAACAGAAGCGTCAAAGTCAGTATCAGGGCCAATGGAAGACCTGAAGGTGGGTCCGCATTAACATGTTGAGCTGTCGGACGATACACAATCTGGTACTTGTATTGAGACAACAACAAAGCCCATGTTTGAAATTTTTGGGCATTTCGGACAGAAAGCGGATTCTCGGATGAAACAAGGACTGCAATGGCTTGTGATACGTTACTAAGTAGAATTTTCTGCAACACAGTCCGCCTCCGTAGCGTAGAGATAACGTCACCGCCTACCACGTAAGGTGTCTCGGTTCGATTCCCGGCATGGGACTTGGTGTTGTGTGTCCTTCATTATCATTTCATCATCACTGACTCGCAAGTCACCGAAGTGGCGTCAACTAAATAGGCCTTGCAATACGGCGGCCGAACTCCCCTGAATGTGGCCTCCCATCTAAAAATGCCACACGATCAAATCCATTTCTGCCATGCAAATAATTTTGGATTTTGGTGACACCGTACACAACAGCCCAAGCCTCTTTTTCAATTTGTGAATAGTTACACTGAGCTTGGGTCAACACTTTTGATGCAAAAGTAATAGGCTTGTCTTTATCACAAAATATATGTGGAGCTCTGCACCGATTCCGTAAGAAGAAGCGTCAACTTGAAAGACAAGTGGTTTGTTAGGATCAAAGTGAAGCAAGCATTGATCACTGAGCTAAGCATCTTTAAATTTTGAAAAGCTTCTTGATACTCATCTGTCCAAACAAAGGCAACGTACTTGCGACGCAAGCGATGCAATGGAGCTGCGATTTGTGCAGCATTCAATATGAACCGGCAACGGCCTTGCTGCAATGGATACAACGGTTCCCGTCACAGCACCGAAGTTAAGCACTGTCGGGTGTGGCCGGTACTTGGATGGATAACCATCCGAGCCGTCATGCGCTGCAGCATTTTTTTCTGGGTGCAATGGGCATCGTGATGCTAATTGAGGTGCTACTCGACAGAATAGTAGCGGCTCCGGTCATAGAAAACCATCAAAACGACCGGGAGAGCGGTGTACTGATCACACTCCCCTCCTATCCGCATCCTCAGCTGAGGATGACACGCTGGTTGGGATGTTCCCGAAGGATCACCTGTGGCTTCAAAACGGAGTGCTGTGTGGTATGAACCGAATATGACAGTTCATTTTCCCTAAAACTGACTGCAATTCTGTGACACTGCGAGTAACTGTCATGTCCTGTATGGCTAAGAAATGTGAGTGAAGTGGATGGACACCTTGACTTTGTCAAATGACCAAAATGCTGCAACACAGGTTTTAAAAAATCACACCTTTCGGGTCTACACTTTACCCCTGCATCAGATAACACGCGAAACAACGCACGCTAATTTACAATATCTTCTTCAGGTGTACGACCTGCTGCCACAGTATTGTCCAAATAGTTTGAACAGTTTGGTACTTAAGCAGTCAGCTATTCCGAATACCGTTGGAAAATGGCGGGTGCGGAAGCAGTGCCAAAAGGCAAACGCAAGTATTTAAACAAGCCCAAATGAATGTTCGCAACACATACGTTTTGAGATTTTTCATTTAGTGGTATTAGAAGATATGTGTCTCGGAAATCAATTTTTGAACAGTAGCGATCTTAATTTGTCCATGAGATCCTCTGAACGTGGCAGTGGATAAGTATCAATCACAGTTTGTGGGTTCACTGTAGACTTAAAGTCAACGGAGAGGTGAATGCGACCTGAAAGTTAGGGGAGCGAAACCAGTGGGCCTGCCGATTCACTAGTTTGCATGGACGCAATAGCTCTGCTAACTTGCAATTCTTTAAGTTCAGCAGCGACTTTGTCCCGTAATGCAACGGGAAGAGTTCTGTCCCGGCAAAATTTTGGCTGAGCATTGCCTCTGATAGCAATACGTGCAACAAAATTTTAAGCCTTCCCTACAGCTTCATAAAAGAGTTTAGGGAATTCTTACAGCAAGCCAGATACACTGTCTTTTGCACTGAATGCAGTCACTGATAACACATTGTACTGAATTTTAAAGCCAAACAAATGAAATGAATAAAGGCCCTGACTGTAGACTGTAGCACAGTGAAAGTAACAGTTCGCGTGTGCGAGCAGACAAAGTACACTTTCCGAGAACGGGAATGTCGTCTCCATGATAAGCCGTCATGTGTGTGCTAGTTTTAGACAGACGTGGGGAGCCCAGCAGTTCATATGTGTTACGATTCAGCAGTGTAACAGAGGCACCAATGTCCTACTGAAATTTCACACGTTTGCCTCTAATATACAAATGAACTAAAAGCTTGTTGGACCGCCGTAGCACTAAAGAAACTGTGCTCTTCCTGATCTTGTTAATGCCCGCAACAGACTTTGAATACACTTCATTGATTATATGGGTCTTGTGACTAGATTTTTGTGAGTGGGCAGAATGCGTACGTTTGTCAATTGGAAACATAGGAATTGGACGTGACCTATCTTGCCACAAGCGTAACACTGTGCTTGTACGGAAGGACAGTGTTGGCGCGAATAGCACCGAGGGCACGACTTAATTCCATCCGCCTGTTTAGAGAGCTGCTTGAGCAGCGTGGAGAACTGTTTACATGGTGTGGAGCGCGCAAGCTGCAGCTAGCTACTGGTCCCGTCGTAAGCAAGGCACGACTCAACCAAACAAACTGGTGGCTCCCCAAATTGATCTGCTGACACGGCACCTAAATCGTACTGATCTAGAAGTTGTCCTGCGTACTGAAAAGATGGATCGGAGTGTTTCAGAATTTTTTCCCTAAGTTACGCTATAGCATCACGCAATATAACATCTTAATATAAAGCATCACAAACACATTTGAACTTGGTTTTCCTCGACATACCCTGCAAATCTGTCACCCACTGGCTGTAAGTCCGTCCTGGCCTTTTCTTCGAATTAAAGAACTGGTACCTAGCTGCTAACACATTCACTTGTTAGTCTTATGAGTTAGTTAGCGAATCTACAACCTGCTCATAGGAAAGTTCACTCGGAGTTGCGTTAAGGAACAATTTCTGAATGAGGCGAAACACTGCACATCCTACCGTTGACAAAAAGTAAAGTAGTCTCTCAGTAGCTGCTACGTTGTGATTAATTACGTGGGCTTCCAACTGTTGCAACCACTCGAGCGATTCCTCTTGTTTTTCATTAAACTGGCAAAAGGATGGCATGGCTCTCGGAGCTACAGGTATTTCTTGTTCCGTTGAACACACAGCGTTGGCCAGTAGCTGCTGTAACGTGTTTAGCAGCGTGGAAATTTGCTGGGTCTGAAACTGAACATCTCTGTTGGTTGCATTGCATGTATCGCTTGCAACTGAGGCGCCGGAGCAAGGGGTGCGAGAGGTGGGTTGCCCATTTCGGAAGAGACAAATGCAGCAAACAGACAAGACAAGCAAGAAAAATAAGCACGCAAGCAAAGAAAATTTCTGCAACCCCCAGCTCACGACACTGATTAGTAACAACATTATAAAAGACAGTATTAAAGCAAGTAAACACACATCTGCAAAGAAAAGACTATGACGAATTAACGAGAAAGCAAAACAAAAAGAGAAACACGATAAAAAAACAGAGACTGTGTGGTGGCCAGACACTGGGTTGCCGCTCTGGGATCCGTTGACCTTGTCGCCAAATGTTGAATCCTGTCTTGACGTCAGATATGTGGCCTCTTGGGAGCCCGCCTCCTCGGATCGCTAGACGACATTCATACAAATCGTATTAATGAATTTTATTACGAAATGAACAGTCACAATACTTAACTCTGACAATAACACAGAAATGTCGCAAGCAAAGGGCGACCCACGAAATCATCAACGTTTTTGAGTATAACAATTCTAAGTGTGAGCTACATAGAATTTACGAGCAAAGTAGTGACCTATGATTTCTATTCAGGTCGCTGGTCTTGAATATTCTCGTAGAACTGATCGCAGCCAGTCGGGCAAGGCGCTTATATTCTCATCTTATGGAGGCTGCTGCTGTCGCGTTGTCGTCCTGGAGAGGGGTCTGTCAGCGTGCAGTTGGCTGACGTCTTCTTCACTGCCCTCTCACCTCTCTAGTTCCCGACTGGCGTGCCGGCGCTGGACTTTAAGCGGTATCACTTAGATCCTGATAGCCTGCCGTTGTAGCAGCAGTCACCGATCTAACAACTGCGCCAGCCACTTGTCTTATACAGGGTGTTACAAAAAGGTACGGCCAAACTTTCAGGAAACATTCCCCACACACAAAGAAAGAAAATATGTTATGTGGACATGTGTCCGGAAACGCTTACTTTCCATGTTACAGCTCATTTTATTACTTCTCTTCAAATAACATTAATCATGGAGTGGAAACACACAGCAACAGAACGTACCAGCGTGACTCCAAACACTTTGTTAGAGGAAATGTTCAAAATGTCCTCCGTTAGCGAGGATACATGCATCCACCCTCCGTCGCATGGAATCCTGATGCGCTGATGAAGCCCTGGAGAATGGCGTATTGTATCACAGCCGTCCACAATACGCGCACGAAGAGTCTCTACATGTGGTACCGGTGTTGCGTAGAGAAGAGCTTTCAAATGCCCCCATAAATGAAAGTCAAGAGTGTTGAGGTCAGGAGAGCGTGGAGGTCATGGAATTGGTCCGCCTCTACCAATCCATCAGTCACCGAATCCGTTAATGAGAAGCGTACGAACACTTCGACTGAACTGTGCAAAATGTGCAGGAGCTCCATCGTGTATGAACCACATGTTGTGTCGTACTTGTAAAGGCACATGTTCTAACAGCACAGGTAGAGTATCCCGTATGAAATCACGATAACGTGCTCCATTGAGCGTAGGTGGATGCATATGGGGCCCAATCAAGACATCACCAACAATGCCTGCCCAAACGTTCACAGAAAATCTGAGTTGATGCCGTGATTGCACAATTGCGTGCGGATTCTCGTCAGCCCACACATGTTGTTGTGAAAATTTACAATTTTATCACGTTGGGATGAAGCCTCATCCGTGAAGAGAACATTTGCACTGAAATGAGGATTGACACATTGCTGGACGAACCATTCGCAGAAGTGTACCCGTGGAGGCCAATCAGCTGCTGATAGTGCCTGCGCACGCTGTACATGGTACAGAAACAACTGGTTCTCCCGTAGCACTCCCCATACAGTGACGTGGTCAACGCTACCTTGTACAGCAACAACTTCTCTGACGCTGACATTAGCGTTATGGTCAACTGCACGAAGAATTGCCTCGTCCATTTCAGGTGTCCTCGTCGTTCTAGGTCTTCCCCAGTCGCGAGTCATAGGCTGGAATTTTCAGTGCTCCCTAAGACGCCGATCAATTGCTTCGAACGTCTTCCTGTCGGGACACCTTCGTTCTGGAAATCTGTCTCGATACAAACGTACCGCGCCACGGCTATTTCCCCGTGCTAATCCATACATCAAATGGGCATCTGCCAACTCCGCATTTGTAAACATTGCACTGACTGCAAAACCACGTTCGTGATGAACACTAACCTGTTGATGCTACGTACTAATCTGCTTGATGCTAGTATTGTAGAGCAATGAGTCGCATGTCAACACAAGCACCGAAGTCAACATTACCTTCCTTCAATTGGGCCAACTGGCGGTGAATCGATGAAGTACAGTACATACTGACGAAACTAAAATGAGCTCTAACATGGAAATTAAGCTTTTTTCTTTATTTGTGTGTGAGGAATGTTTCCTGAAAGTTTGGCCGTACCTTTTTGTAACACCCTGTGTAGGCATTGCCGACCGCAGCGCCGCATTCTGCCTGTTTACACATCTGTGCATGTGAATACGCATGCCCCACCTTTGGCGCGTCAGTGTATGTATAAACAACAAATGCATCCACCGAACTAGAAAACTGCCCATTTTCCAGAGAGGATAAATACTAAAATGCTAGCACGGTAGCAGAGTAGCTCAGCATTGAATAGCATTTGTGAGGAGTTAATGTTGTAGTCTGCTGACCAATATTTACTTGCTATGTACTCACATTATAACGGTGTACAAAAGACTGAAGACGGAAACAGTCGACGAACATCTGAGATATCTGTTTATAGCGTAGCAGAGACATACACGAAGAACGACTGAGGCTTGGAGAGTTAATAACGCTACCCGGATAATTAATAAGGTATGCCATAAACGACGTACGGATGCTGGGGAGGAGCTTATCCAAATACGTGGTGTACCAAACGTTGCGAGGGGGATGTTTTAGAAAATCTTCTATCTTCACTGATGGGACGCCGCCAGTACCGGTCACTACCTTATGAAAATACTTTTGCGAATCTGATTTATACCCAAAGTCATGAAATAATCTACCAGATGTGTAGTGAGGAGAAACACAATGTGCAGAAACTTGGACATTTGCATGTGAAGTGCTTCTGACAAGGGAAAGTACCCATAGCAATCCCCTCAGATTTAGTGGTGACTTGGCCCATTGGATAGTCCGTCAAAAAATGAACACAGATCAAGGATGAAGACGTACTGAGCTGTGAAAAAAAAAAGGAAAATAGAAACAGTGAACGGTCCAGCATTAATATGTGTAGCATCGAGCGAATGTTGAGTTAATGACCGTCGTGTGGTCGCGGTGTTACACTGCAAAAGGGGGGCTCAGGATTCAAATCGCCCTTGAGCACCTTTATTTCAGAAAACTACGAATTGACCGTCTGGTCATTGACGTATCTTTTCGCTGTATTCATATTTGTGGAAATGTCGTGGCGTAATGTCCGTTTCCATCGGTGACGTGAACCAAGGGAGCTCCAGAGTACGTATCTCCTATTTGTCCTACAGAGGTATCACATGTTATGCCTTTTGCGTTCTGTTTTGGAAGTTTTAACTCTTGATGTTATTCGTTATAACATAGTTCACACGCACTTATTCGTTGTTTTCACTTCTGTCAGAGGTGTATGCGGTATATCGCCTGCTCTCACTATTCATCACATTTACTTGCGACAGTAATATGTTCTTACCGTATGACTGATATTCTTTGATGAATAGTGAAAATGTGAATGTATGTCCTATACATAGTCCATCCATTTATTTTGATGAGTGAGTTTTCATCAAAATATATGAGGTAAAAGGGCCTATAATTTGACGCCATTGACTTGGAAGTTTAGGTTTTTTACACCGCCGGGGTACTGTTGAGTTCAGTATTTGACATAAATTCAAACTCGATACTTCTACTTGTTCCTCAGAACAAGGGTCTCAACAGACAGACAGACGGACAAAAAATGGCAAAAAATAAGCGTTTGTGTGATATAATTACTAATTAACGATGTTCGCATTTTTACCGTTAGTGTTATTGCAAAACCTTTCTTCTTCACAATTTTTCATGATTCTTGCTGAACGGGAAGAACGATCTATGAATTTTGATAAATTATTTTCCGGGTTCAAAATATGCGCGATCCATGGCAGTATCTTTTGATTTCATTGACATATAAGCAAAAGAATTTTCGCCGCCAATTGACCACACACAATTGTATTTGACTTAAATTTCATTTTGATATCTTTGCCCGTTCCTGAGAAAAATAGGTCTTAATAGGTGGCAATACAGACAGAGAATAACGCGGTCCTGTAAAGTGTTCCGTTTTCACTGATTGATTACTGACCCCCAAAAACATAAAAAAGTAAAATTGCGACGGGGAAGTTTACAGATGCATATAATACCCTGCATGTTCAACTACGAAGTGCAAAACACTTAAAAATATTCAAAGAGAATTTTGTGGGATTTTATTTAATCAGGAGGAAGCAATAACAGTGCCTTCTGTCCCCTCTTGTCTGCAAAGAAACTACGTTTATTGTGTTCGCAAAAATGTCCTGTTCATTTTTTTCTACAGGACCAGTAGTTTGCGCGTGGCGAGCGAGTCAATATGGAAATCTCAAGTGTGATTCCTGAAGGACAGATATAACAATGTGGGTTGTACACTAGGTTAGAGGCAGCTGAATAACCCTGCGCAATGTGTGGACTATTAACGTCAATAAAACACTAAATACTAATTCATGACCAATTAGTTCCTGATATCAAAGTGCTATGTTTCCGATTATCTACGACACGTATGATTCTGACTTCTAGGTGTAGAAGGAACTGTGTATACATCAGATCGTAAACAGTTTATCAGCCAGGAGATTCATTTCGTGACGATTAATGTAAAATGTCATAGCTAGTAATGGCAGTAAGATCACTTTGAATAGTTGGTGGTGGCTTAGGGGCTAATCATTCAAAAAATTACCACTCGAATAAGTCAGTTTTGAACTTTAGAAGGAATGATTGCACGCTTTTAAAGGACAACGTGCAACTGCAGCTACCGACAGATATAAGGTTCATAGATCTGTGGTCGGATTATTAGTGAAAACTGAAATTCATTTGCAGTATTCAGAGTACTTGTACGAGGTCGATAACTGACTGTTTGTCTTGAATGTCTTCGTCTAGTTCACAATTTAAGCTGTATCAGATTTGAATTTCGATTGAGAACAAATTATATTTCTGCAAAAAAATAAATAAATAAATAAATAAAATAAAAAATAAATTACTTGATATTTTTTTGATAGTGTGACTCCAGACACTACGAACATATTTGCTCACCTTGATAGCTATTAGTGAATCAAATGTAACAGAACTTCCCTCTGTTCTGTCTACATGTCAATTTACACAAACCTTTATATGTGAACAGCCTAAACGTAGCTTCTAATGACATAAGCTTTTTTTGGTTACTTTCCGTGTTTAAGGAATTATGTATGATTTAAATATGGGATAAGACTGGATTTATGTAAAAATCTCATAATTGGTTTCAAGATTTATGTATCATTTTGATGAAGGAGACTGAACAACATTAGGTAGTGTTGGTTTGATGGGATCGATTAGTTGTTGTATGAAATCAATTTTCTGGTTTGCATACAGTTTACGTTCGAAGAAAAATGTTATTGACGTCTCCTACTCGTACTCCATAACATCCACCACAAGAATCAGCTCCAACATATATTTGGTGAAGATGGCTGTGAAATGGTCCATGAATAAATCCCATTCGAATTATGGAACATTTTGTTTATTTATTTGTACATATAAATCTCTTTCTCACTACATCTACATCTACAAACTCCACAAGCCACCATAGAACGTGTGGCGGAGACTGCCCAATACCACTACAAGTCATTTGCTCTCGTGTTCCACCCTCAAGTTGAGCGAGGGAAGAGATGGTTCTCACGCGAAGTTTAGGTTGGCGGCAGTAGAATCTTTCTGCAGTCAAATGCCGATTCTCTAAATTTCCTCAACAGTGCTCCACGGAAAGAAGATACCCGTATGAGTTCCCGAAGAATCTCCGTACTTATTCGAACCTACCGGTAACAAATGTAGCAGACCGCTTCTGAACTGCACCGATGTTTCCCTTTAATCTGATGTGTTGCGGATCCCACAGACCCGAACAGTAGTCAACAATGGGTCGCACTAATATCTTACATGTGATCTCCCTTACAGAAGAACCACACTTTCCTATAATTCTCCTAGTACACCGAAGACCGAAGTCGACCGTTCGCGTTCGCCTACCCTACAATAGTCATTACATGCTCATTCCGTATTTTATTGCTTTGCAGAGTTACGCCTAGATGTTCACTCGACGCGACTGCGTCAAGTAACACGATACTAATGCTGTACTCGAACAGTGTGGACTTTTTCTCCTACTCACCTGAATTAACTTACATTTTTCTACCCTTAGACCTCAGCGCCATTCATCACACGAACTAGGAATCTTCTATCCTCCTACAGTCACTCAACAACGGCACTTTCCCACCATAAACCAACAGCAGCAGCAGCTAACATACAGAGACTGCTGCTTACGCTGTCCGACAGCTCATATATATATTTAGAGAGAGAGAGAGAGAAATTAACAGCGGTCCTATAGCACTTCCGTGGCAAACTTCTGACGATACCCTTGTCTCTCATGAATACTCTCTGTCGAGGACATTATACTGAGTTCTGTTGCATAAGAAATCTTCGAGCCACTCACATTCCTTGAGACCTATTCAGTATGCTTCTACAGGGTGTTTCAAAAATGACCGGTATATTTGAAACGGCAATAAAAACTAAACGATCAGCGATAGAAATACACCGTTTGTTGCAATATGCTTGGGACAACAGTACATTTTCAGGCGGACAAACTTTCGAAATCACAGTAGTTACAATTTTCAACAACAGATGGCGCTGCGGTCTGGGAAACTCTATAGTACGATATTTTCCACATATCCACCATGCGTAGCAATAATATGGCGTAGTCTCTGAATGAAATTACCCGAAACCTTTGACAACGTGTCTGGCGGAATGGCTTCACATGCAGATGAGATGTACTGCTTCAGCTGTTCCATTGTTTCTGGATTCTGGCGGTACACCTGGTCTTTCAAGTGTCCCCACAGAAATAAGTCACAGGGGTTCATGTCTGGCGAATAGGGAGGCCAATCCACGCCGCCTTCTGTATGTTTCGGATAGCCCAAAGCAATCACACGATCATCGAAATATTCATTCAGGTAATTAAAGACGTCGGCCGTGCGATGTGGCCGGGCACCATCTTGCATAAACTACGAGGTGTTCGCAGTGTCGTCTAAGGCAGTTTGTACCGCCACAAATTCACGAAGAATGTCCAGATAGCGTGATGCAGTAATCGTTTCGGATCTGAAAAATGGGCCAATGGAAGAAATGGCGGCCCAGACCAGTACTTTTTGAGCATGCAGGGACGATGGGACTGCAACATGGGGCTTTTCGGTTCCCCATATGCGCCAGTTCTGTTTATTGACGAAGCCGTCCAGGTAAAAATAAGCTTCGTCAGTAAACCAAATGCTGCCCACATGCATATCGCCGTCATCAGTCCTGTGCACTACATCGTTAGCGAATGTCTCTCGTGCAGCAATGGTAACGGCGCTGAGGGGTTGCCGCGTTTGAATTTTGTATGGATAGAGGTGTAAACTCTGGCGCATGAGACGATACGTGGACGTTGGCGTCATTTGGACCGCAGCTGCAACACGGCGAACGGAAACCCGAGGCCGCTGTTGGATCACCTGCTGCACTAGCTGCACGTTGCCCTCTGTGCTTGCCGTACGCAGTCGCCCTACCTTTCCAGCACGTTCATCCGTCACGTTACGTCCGTTGAAATTTTTCAAACAGATCCTTTATTGTATCGCTTTTCGGTCCTTTGGTTACATTAAACCTCCGTTGAAAACTTCGTCTTGTTGCAACAACACTGTGTTCTAGGCGGTGGAATTCCAACATCAGAAAAATCCTCTGTTTTAAGGAATAAACCATGTTGTCCACAGCACACTTGCACGTTGTGAACAGCAAACGCTTACAGCAGAAAGACGACGTACAGAATGGCGCACCCACAGACTGCGCCATATTATTGCTACGCATGGTGGATATGTGGAAAATATCGTACTATAGAGTTTCCCAGACCGCATCGCCATCTGTTGTTGAAAATTGTAACTACTGTGATTTCGAAAGTTTGTCCGCCTGAAAATGTACTGTTGTCCCAAGCATATTGCAACAAACCGTGTATTTCTATCGCTGCTCGTTTAGTATGTATTGCCGTTTCAAATATACCGGTCATTTTTGAAACACCCTGTATATTCGTCAACAGTCGGCAATCAGGCACAGTGTCAAATGCATACGGAAATCTGTGTATGGAATCCGTCTGTTGCCCTTCACCCATGTTTCACACGATTTCATGTAAGAAAAGGACAAGCTGAGTTTCGCACGAGTGATCTTATGTAAAACATTATTGGTTTGTGGACAGAAGCTTTCCCCTCTCATGGAAATGTATTATATTTAAAACGAGAATGTGTTCAACGATTCGGCGGCAAACAGATATTGATTTGTAAGTTTGGGAATCCGTTCCTTACTCCTCCTAAATGCAGGAACCATCTGTACTTTTGTCCAGTCGCTTCGGGCTTGGCGCTTGAAGAGACATTCGGGAAGCCACGTAAGGGGCCAGTGGTGTAAAGTTCTTTTTGTAAAACCGAACTGGGATTCCATCAGGACCTAGAGATTTCTTTCAATCGTTTCCCTACAACAGGAATACTTATTATTACGACGTACATACGGCAGTCTCATATATAAGATATTGAACAGAAAACAATTTAACCATTGGGTTCCACAATTTACAAGCATATCTCACCTCAATTTTGTTACAGATTCCATCCGTATAACAGAAGGTTACAAATTGTAATATATGCTGCATATTTACAATTTATTTCTACAATTAAAAGAATTAATTATGTATATTTGAGTATGAGATACAGAGAGACTGAATAACGACAGTTTTGCAGCAGGTAGAATATCAAGTATTATTCGAAGGTACGTATTTCGGACAGAGATTTTATGTCGTGGTAATATGTGGTATAGATTCGTTCCTACATGTTTTTGGGACAATGTGGTGTTTCAGTGACTAACATGTACATAACTGTTTGACCTTACCAATTTCGTTTTGAGCAAAAAGTTTTATTATCGTAGTATAACCCATTTGACACGCCTGACTGCTTCCAGTATATAAATTCATGAAAGAAATAAGAATTGGTCAAGGTGCTGGTCTGTAAACGAAGGTTTGCATTGTTTACTGCTGCTTGCTTATTTCGTTATCCATATAACTGCCTTTCGTTTTCTGGAAACTGTTTTGGACTGATATCCATCACCCGAGGACATGATACTTTACCTCTGTAATGAATGTGCAAGAGTAAAGTATACGGGCCTAACGGTTATAGCATGAATGCTATTGCAAATAAATCTTACCACAAAAATTGTTTTTACAAGTTCTGAGTAGAAGGATCGCAACTGTATGGAACCAGGACTTAGAGAGATTGTTAGTCTGTATTTCTATATCTACATCTTCGTGGTTACTCTCTAAATTACACTTCAATGGTTGGAAGAGGGTTCATCGAACCACCTTCTTAATAATTCTGTCGCTCCATTCTCGAACAGCGCGTGTGTGATGATCGTTTCTCCTTATATAGGTCTGCGTCAACAAAATATTTTCGCATTCGGAAGAGAAGAAAGTTAATGAGAAGATCCTGCCGCAACGAGAAACATCTTTGTTTTACTGATGTCGTACCCAAGGTCTGTATTATCACCGTGATACCCTCTTACGATAGTACAAAACGAACTGCCCCTCTTTGAAGTTTCTCGGTGTATTCCTTTAATGCTATCTGGTAAGGATCCCACACCGCGCAGCGGTACTCCGAAAGCGGACTGAAAGCGTAGTGTAGGCAGTCTCTTTTGTACATCTGTTGCATCTTGTAAGTGGTCTGTCAATAAGACGCAGTATTTGGTTCGTCCTCCTCGCAGTATTTTCTGTGTGATATTTTCAGTTTGTTCGTAATTCTAATCTTAGGTATTAAGTTGAATTTACGGCTTTTGTAACTGAATGATTATCGTGCAGCAGAAGGTTAACAGATTCCTGTTAGAACTCATGTGCACAATCTGACACCTTCCATTATTTAGGGGAATTAGCCAATTTTCGCTCCATAGAGGCATCTTATTTATTTGTGAACAACATTTCCCTTTACTACGTATTGATGAGTGATATTTTTGTTTGTATTGGTGCCCTGTTATTCTATACAATGCAGTCTTCAGGTCTGATGCCAGTAATGAAATGTTTCTGATTGTTCCGTGTTGAGCAGTGGTCTTCTCTAAGTCATCGACTATTTATTCATATTTAGTATTTACCATGGACTTTGTAGAGAAATTGTTAAACAAACTGACCCAACGTGCTCTCATATGTCGTCAGCTGCACAAAATGCATTACAACCAACTGACTGTGTGGCAGATGAGCGACTGTGCTGTGAAAGGCGATGCAAGGTTTACAACGCATCGCTACAAGTAACCGTGTACAAGTAATCGGCTAACTTTAAACAGTCTATTCATTAAAATACACACATTAAAATTCGAGGCCATGCTTAATAACGATGTCTCCGAACTTTTTGTGTGAAAACTCTTAAAACTTTTAAAATAAAACAAACATTATTAACATTCTACATCTATATTCTTTATTACTGCATATTCAATGATGGAAAAAACCGCAAAACCAAAAAATAATTAATATAGAGGAATGAAATTTCGGGAATACATCTAAGTAACATATGTAAGTGATTAATACTGAATGATAGTACATAAACGTAAACGAGAGATAAGCAATTGTAATGTGAAATTCTGGTACATTGATAATTAGTGTAACAACCACAATGTAGAATGCAAGCATGGAAATGTCGATTCATTGTGCTACAGAAGTGCTTGACGTCAGTATGTGTGATAAAGTTCTTCGCCCGTTGGACTTGGTCGGTCAATATAGGGACCGCTAATGCTCTTTGTGGATGACGCTGGATTTGTCGCCCGGTGATGTCCTATATGTGCTCGATTTGACACAGATTTGGTGATGGAGCAGGCCAAGGCAACATCTACAAACTCTGTAGAGCAAGTTTAGGAACAAAAATGGTATGTGGTCGAGGTTTATCCTGTTGGAAAACGCACCATGCAATGCTGCTCATGATTGGCAGCACGACTGGTCGAATTACCATACTGACGTAGGATTACGCAGTCTGGATGCTTGGTTAACCACGAGAGCACTCCGAATCACACCCCTGACCATAACTACAGGTGCAGGACCAGTATATCCAGCACATAGACAGCTTGGTTGCAGACCATCAACTGGCCTCCTTCTAACCAACAGACGGCCATCTCTGGCACCGACACAATACCAGCTTTCTTCAGAAAACACAACAGACCTCCTCCCAGCACTCCACTGAGCTCTTGCTTGACACCACAGACTGTGTTTTGGGTCTCCACGTACGCGTACACCATAATTACTCTACCAAGCGAACGTTGGGGTTACACTCGTCTGGAATGAGTCATTCCCGGGGGGAGGGGGGTCCACAGGGGTCCGAACTGCACAATAACCCTGGGTTACGTGTGAGGCGGAAGTGGGGTGAGAGGGTGCTGTAGCATGTTCTGGGGTTCTGTACCACTGGGGGGCTACGGCGGGGACGAAGCCTCTCAGCCATTTCTAGGTCCCCATACATACATACGTACAACCGATTTGTAATAGTTCGCTGTGTCATGGTGGTGCCAACTGCTGCTCAGAATGCTGCTGCAGGTGAAGGACAATGCACCAGAACCATAAGCCGAGCAAGACGGTCTTCAGTCTCGGTAGTGCCACGATGTCATCCGGAGCCCAGTCTTGTTGCCTGGCCTTTGCTACCAGCAATCATGTATAGTGGCAACTTTCCTCTCAAATATTTCTGTAATATCGCAGAATTAACGACCAGCTACTTGTAGCCCTATGAAATAATCTCGTTCAAACTCAGTGTGGTGCAGATAATGTCATCTCCTTAAGGGATTCTTGGCTAACGTCAACTCACCATGTCCAGACTTAAAGGTAACTAACGTTTCAAGACCGCTACAGCGTGTATTTAAAGTAAACGTGATTTTCGGCCTCCCAGTGGTGCAAAATTTGAATTGACATGTTTCTGATGTAGAAACACGCTTACCAACTTCCGTTTATGTCACACTACTCTTTTACAGTGTTGCGATTCTTTTTCTGTCAGTGTATATGAAATGGTATTTAAATACAATAATTTAAAGTGAAATAATGTTATACATTTTACAAAGTTACATGAGTGGCTAACAAATGGCACCATGGACTAGTCAAGTATCGTAGATGCGGGGGTTCGGAAAGGAAAAGAAAAAAAAAAAAATTTCTTGAGCCTGAAGCCTTGGTAATACACCACAAGCATTCAGAAGTAATTGAAGAACATTAAACTGCAATCCTCTTCATCTCCGAGTACCTAGCACAACCTATATCGTCTTGAGCCTGATAACTGTATTCGTCTCCACGATTTTTAACCACCCCCCCCCCCTCCCAACGCTCCGTTATAGTACTAAACTGGTGATGATTTTATGTCTTAGAATGCGTCCTACCAACCGATCCCCTCTTCTAGTCAGGTTGTGATAGCAATATCTTTTCTCCCCAGTTCTGTTCAGTACCCCCTCATTAGCTTCGCCACCTACCCATCTAATCTCAAGTATTCTTCTACAGCACCCCATTTCAAAAACATCTTCTCTCTTCTTGTCTAAGCTGTTTATCGTCCGTGTTTCACTTTCGTACATGGGTACACTCCACGCAAACACTTTCAGGAAAGTCTTCCTGCAGGCCGCTGTGACCGAGAGGCTCTAGGCGCTTCAGCCCGGAACTGCGCTGCTGCTACGGTTGCAGGTTCGTATCCTGCCTCGGGCACGGATGTTTGTGATGTCCTTAGGTTAGTTAGGTTTAATTAGTTCCAAGTCTAGGTGACTGATGACCACAGATGTTAAGTCCCATAGTGCTTAGAGCCATTTGAACCATTCTGAAAAGACTTGCTGGCACATCAGTCCATTCTGTCTTCCTTTCTTGGGGCCTTGTCCCGCTTCAACGCGGGGTCGCCCATATTATTACAGATTTGGCAATGTTAGTGAAATAGGGTGGCCGGATGCCCTTCCTGCCACCACCCCCAAACCCCCCGGAACGTAAGTAGTTTTCCCCAGCTGTCTGTGAACGTCTGCAAATGTCTGTGAGTCGTGTAACTGAGACGTAATGTGGAGACCAGACTGGTATTCACCTAGCGGATGTGGAAAACCACCTGAAAATTACATCCAGGTTGGCTGCCATACCGGCCCTCGTCATTAATCCGCCGGGTGGGTTCAATCTGGGACCAGCACACCTATCCGAGTGCAGGAATCAGCGTATTAGCGCTCTCGGCTACCCTGGTGGCTCTTCAGTCCATATTCGATTTAACGAATTTCTGTTTTTCAGAATCGCATTTGTTGTAATGTATGTGTATAAGACTTATGTATGTATGACTTATACACTCCTGGAAATGGAAAAAAGAACACACTGACACCGGTGTGTCAGACCCACCATACTTGCTCCGGACACTGCGAGAGGGCTGTACAAGCAATGATCACACGCACGGCACAGCGGACACACCAGGAACCGCGGTGTTGGCCGTCGAATGGCGCTAGCTGCGCAGCATTTGTGCACCGCCGCCGTCAGTGTCAGCCAGTTTGCCGTGGCATACGGAGCTCCATCGCAGTCTTTAACACTGGTAGCATGCCGCGACAGCGTGGACGTGAACCGTATGTGCAGTTGACGGACTTTGAGCGAGGGCGTATAGTGGGCATGCGGGAGGCCGGGTGGACGTACCGCCGAATTGCTCAGCACGTGGGGCGTGAGGTCTCCACAGTACATCGATGTTGTCACCAGTGGTCGGCGGAAGGTGCACGTGCCCGTCGACCTGGGACCGGACCGCAGCGACGCACGGATGCACGCCAAGACCGTAGGATCCTACGCAGTGCCGTAGGGGACCGCACCGCCACTTCCCAGCAAATTAGGGACACTGTTGCTCCTGGGGTATCGGCGAGGACCATTCGCAACCGTCTCCATGAAACTGGGCTACGGTTCCGCACACCGTTAGGCCGTCTTCCGCTCACGCACCAACATCGTGCAGCCCGCCTCCAGTGGTGTCGCGACAGGCGTGAATGGAGGGACGAATGGACCGAGGCACACAGGGCCAACACCCGACATCATGGTGTGGGGAGCGATCTCCTACACTGGCCGTACACCACTGGTGATCGTCGAGGGGACACTGAATAGTGCACGGTACGTCCAAACCGTCATCGAACCCATCGTTCTACCATTCCTAGACCGGCAAGGGAACTTGCTGTTCCAACAGGACAATGCACGTCCGCATGTATCCCGTGCCACCCAACGTGCTCTAGAAGGTGTAAGTCAACTACCCTGGCCAGCAAGATCTCCGGATCTGTCCCCCATTGAGCATGTTTGGGACTGGATGAAGCGTCGTCTCACGCGGTCTGCACGTCCAGCACGAACGCTGGTCCGACTGAGGCGCCAGGTGGAAATGGCATGGCAAGCCGTTCCACAGGACTACATCCAGCATCTCTACGATCGTCTCCATGGGAGAATAGCAGCCTGCATTGCTGCGAAAGGTGGATATATACTGTACTAGTGCCGACATTGTGCATGCTCTGTTGCCTGTGTCTATGTGCCTGTGGTTCTGTCAGTGTGATCATGTGATGTATCTGACCCCAGGAATGTGTCAATAGAGTTTCCCCTTCCTGGGACAATGAATTCACGGTGTTCTTATTTCAATTTCCAGGAGTGTATATGTATGTATGTATTGTAACGACCTAGAAACGACGTAGTGGCCTCGCCTCTACTGTAGCCCCCAGTGGTACACAACCCCACAACATGCTACTGCAGTCCACTCACCTCATCGCCGCCCAACATCAAACCAAGTATTGTAGTGCGATTCGGCCCCCAGTGCCCCCGCCCCCCACCCCATCCTGGAACAGCTCATTCCAGACGAGTGTAGTCCCAATGTTTGTGTGGTAGAGTTATTATGGTGTATGCATACGTGGAGACAGTGTTTGCGAAGCAATAGTCGACATAGTGAGGTGCGGTGGAATAAGGGAATGAGCCCGCAATCGCCGAGGCAGATGGACAACCGCCTTGAAAACCATCCACAGGCTGGCCGGCACACCGGACGTCGACACTAATCCGCTGGGCGGATTCATGCTGACGACTGACATGCCTTCCAGCTATGGAAGCAGTGCTTTACGCCGTATGGCTTGCCGGGCAGGTTCTTGTCATTGCCAATCTACATTTTATATTCGCTCTATTTCGACCATCATCGGTTATTTTGCTGCCCAGATAGCAAAACCTATCTACTGCCTCAAGTGTCTCATTTCACAATCTAATTCCTACAGCATGACCTGATTTAATTCCACTACATTCCATTATCCTCGTTTTGCTATAGTTGATGTTGATCTAATATCCTTCCAAAACCCGGTCCATTCTGTTCAACGGTCCTTCCAAATTCTTTGCTGTCTGTGACAGAATTACTGTGTCATCGGCAAACCTCAATGTTTTTATTTCTTATCCCTGGACTTCAATTCCGACTCTAAATTTTTCTTTTCTTTCCTTTGCTGCTTGTTCCATATGCAGATCCAATAATACTGTTGATATACTACAACCCTCTCACGCTTCCTTCTCAACTACTGCTCCCCTTCCGTGCCCTACGACTCATATAACTGCCATCTCGTTTGTGTGCAAATTGTAAGTAGCCTTCCGCTGCCTGTGTATTACCCCTGACACCTTCAGAATTTTAAAGAGAGTATTCCAGTCAACAATGTTAAAAGATGTCTCTAAGTCCACAAGTGCTATAAACTAAGTTTGCGTTTCCTTAACCTGTCTTCTATAAGAAGTCATAGGGTCAGCATTGCCTCATGTGTTCCTACATTCGTCCATAATTCAAACTGATTTTCCTCGAGGTCGGCTCCTACAAGTCTTTCCAGAATTCGTGTTAGTATTTTGTAACCGTGACTTATTCAACTGATAGATCTGTAATTTTCACACATTTGACCTGTCACCTGAAAGAACCTGCTTTCTTTGGAATTGGAATTATTATATTCTTCATGATGTCTGAGGGTATTTCGATTGTATGATGCTCACTAGATAGAATAGTTCTTTCTAGGCTGGCTCACCCAGGGCTGTCATCAATTCTAACGGAATATCGTCTTATCCTGGAGACTTACTTCAACTTAGGTATTTCAGTGCTCTGTCAAAATCTTCGCACAGTATTTCATCTTCACCTATTCCTCTTCCATTTCCTGTAATACTGCCCTCAAGTACAAGTCCCTTCTATACACCATCTGTACACTCCTTCCATCTTTCTGCTTTCCCTTTCTTGCTTAGCACTTGTTTTCCATGTGAGCTCTTCATATTGATACAGACGTTTGTCTTTTCTGCATCGGTCACTTTCATTTTCCCGTAGGCGTGTTCTATCTTTCCCCTAGTGATGTATGCTTCTAGATCCTTACATTCGACCTCTAGCCGTTCTTGCTAAACCGTTATGCACTTCCTGTAAATCTTATTTTTTATGTCATTATGTTCCCTTTCTCCCGTTTCGCTTACTGCATTTTTAAATTTTCTCCTTACATGAGTTAGGTTCAGTATCTGTTGTGTTACGCAATTATTTCTACAACCCCTCCTCTTTTTCCCTACTTGATCTTCAGCTGCCTTCACTATTTAATCTCTCAGAGCTACCCATTTTTCTTCTACTGTATTCTTTTTTCTTGTTTTTGAAAATTGTTCCCTAACATTCCCTCTGAAATTATGGTTTTCCCAGTTTATGTAGATCCCATCTCCTTAAATTCCTACCTTTTTGCAGTTTCTTCAGTTTTAATCTACAGTTCATCACAAATAAATTATCGTCAGTGACCACATTTGCCCCTGCAAATACCTTTCAGTTTAAAAGCTGGTTCGTAAATCCATGTCTTATCATTGTATAATCAATCTGAAACGTCCCGATATCTCCAGGTCTCTTTTATTATTCTTAAACGAAGTGTTAGCAATGATTCAATTATGCTTTGTGCAAAATTCTTCCAGCTGGCTTCCTCTTTGATTCCTTTCCCCGAACCCATATTGACCTACTATTTTTTCTTCTCTTTCTTTTCCTACCATCGGGCCCCAGGCCCCCATCACATCCTTCAACTATCTTCGTAATTTCTTTTATCTCATCACACATTTCTTGAATTTCTTCATCATCTGCGGAGCTAGTTGGCATATGAAATTGTACTGCTGTGGTGGAAAAGTATACTGTCTTATTTTTATTTAATTCAATTGGTGAAACGTTGTGTATTGTATAAACTACACGAAACGCTTTCTTGTGTCGTTCCATCGAACTTTATTTTTCGTATGACCTATATTTCTGACTGTAAACATAGATGTTGGACTATGAGCTTGTTTTTCAGTTCACATCTGATCCCAAAGATGACGCCCAAACAAATACTTGTCAAAGATTAAAGTGTCCACGTGTATTCATCTTTGCTTCAGTTCCTTCTCTGCAGTCAGCTGAGCACTGAAAATGTGCTTACAATCTGATACCTTGGTTTATGGAAATAAAAAGTTTTGTGAACCTTGCCAAAATAGTCTTTCGTTTAGATTATACTATTTGTCTTTAATTTCGGTAACTGATTCAATTAAAATGTTTATGGCGCTGAATGAATTTTGTGTAATCACAGATTTTTTTGTATTTATCGTGTTACTGTTTCAGAGATCTTAAACATACGCTAGCTAGTATCTGGCTCGAGACATTCTCAGTGTGAGGCGAGGAAAGCCACCTAGAGGAAGAGTGCTTACTTGAGAATTCAGCGACGCAGCTCAACTTCGGATCCGGCAGGCGAGGAAGACGTATTCTGGCAGCGAGCACTACTGCCGGGAAACTTCTTTAATATATTAGGCAACAGCGCGACGTGTGTGTGCGTGCAGAGGACTGGCGTACGTGCAGAGACGTGTGAGCACTGGCGCGAGTCGGAGGACGGCGCGCCTGTCACGCTCGGCCGTGGAGAGGCCGACTACAGTCCTATGGGGGGGGCGGGGGGGGGGGGGGAGAAAGTTGTACGAGTGGAGTATACAGCCTGAGCATCAGCACACGGTACTGGCTGCCTTGTGTTTGCCGTCAAGGGAGATCTTCCGATAGACTACGTTTGTTTAACTACCTGTATCAACAGACATGTCTGCGCTTGAAGAAGAGGGGTTCTATATACATGTCGATGATTTGATGACCTAAACTTCTCGGAGTTATCTTTTTAGAAAGCAGCTACGAAAAAAAATGTTTCCTGGCCGTTGTCATTATCACGAGGGTCTTCAAGAACTTATTCGTCCACTGTCTGTGTCAAAGCTTCACAATCGCTAAATACCGGGTGATCAAAAAGTCAGTATAAATTTGAAAACTGAATAAATCACGGAATAATGTAGATAGAGAGGTACAAATTGACACACACGCTTGGAATGAGATGGGGTTTTATTAGAACCAAAAAATTCCAAAAGTTCAAAAAATGTCCGACAGGTGGCGCTTCATCTTATCAGAATAGCAATAATTACCATAACAAAGTATGACAAAGAAAAGATGATGTTCTTTACAGGAAATGCTCAATATGTCCACCATCATTGCTCAACAATAGCTGCAGTCGAGGAATAATGTTGTGAACAGCACTGTAAAGCATGTCCGAAGTTATGGTGAGGCATTGGTGTCAGATGTTGTCTTTCAGCATCCCTAGAGATGTCGGTCGATCACGATACACTTGCGGCTTCAGGTAACCCCAAAGCCAATAATCGCACGGACTGAGGTCTGGGGGCCGGCCGCTGGTGGCCGAGCGGTTCTAGGCGCTTCAGTCTGGAACCGCGCGACCGCTACGGTCGCAGGTTCGAATCCTGCCTCGGGCATGGATGTGTGTGATATCCTTAGGTTAGTTAGGTTTAAGTAGTTCTAAGTTCTAGGGGACTGATGACCTGAGATGTTAAGTCCCATAGTGCTCAGAGCCATTTGAGGTCTGGGGACCTGGGAGGCCAAGCATGACGAAAGTGGCAGCTGAGCACGCCATCATCACCAAACGACGCTCGGAAGAGATCTTTCACGCGTCTAGGAATGTGGGGTGGTTCTAACAAAGCCCCATGTCATTCCAAGCATGTGTGTCAATTTTTACCTCTCTATCTACATTATTCCGTGGTTTATTAAGTTTTCAAATTTATTCTGACTTTATGATCACCCGGTTAAACGTTGTCTCCTTCTCCCCTTTCTCTCTGTCAATATCCTTCTCTCCTCTCCCTTTGTCCATCTGCTGCTACTCCGCCACTCTGCGCATCTCCTGCTGCGTCTTTCCATGTCCATTGCCTCGCCGTTTGCCGGCGGTGTGGCCGAGCGGTTCTACTCGCTTCAGTCTGGAACCGCGCGACCGCTACGTTTGCAGGTTCGAATCCTTCCTCGGGCATGGATGTGTGTGATGTCCTTAGGTTAGTTGGGTTTAAGTAGTTCTAAGTTCTAGGGGACTGACGACCTCAGGTGCGAAGTCCCATAGCGCTCAGAGCCATTTGAACCATTTGAACCCTCTCCGTTTCTCTGCCAATCTCCTCATCCACCTCCACCCCCTCCTCACTGAGAGCTTGGGCCATGTTGGTTGTTGGCGCCAACAATACTTTGATTGTGAACTGAAGTCGCTTAAAGTAAATAGACCTTTCTTGCTATTGGACCTGTGAGTATAGTAGCTTAAAAGACAGAATTTCATATAGTTTTAATCGGAATTTCAGAGGCATTGCAAAGTTTCGGACGAATCAGATTCCTTAGTAGTATATTAATAACAAGCCGATAATCCATAACTGTATATTCCTATTTTTTGTTAATACCTGTTGTAAGAAGGAAAGCGAGACAGCGCCTAATTGTATATACATTTTTTGTTTAAAAATAAACATTGAAAGTTTCCTCTGGACTAATTGTGCAGAGAATTTTAATTTAAATCTATATATTCAAAGTTTCATTTGACTTTTATCTGGATACATTTTTTGTTTAAAAATATACATTGAAAGTTTCCTCTGGACAAATTGTGTATAGAATTTTCCATAACTCTATATGCCTATTTTTTTGTTAATACCGGTTGTAAGAAGGAAATTGAGACAGCGCCTAATTGTATATACATTTTTTGTTTAAAAATAAACATTGAATGTTTCCTCTGGACTAATTGTGCACAGAATTTTAATTTAAATCTATATATTCAAAGTTGCATTTGACTCTTATCTGGATACATTTTTTGTTTAAAAATATACATCGAAAGTTTCCTCTGGACTAATTGTGTATAGAATTTTAATTTTAATCTATGTATTGAAAGTTTCATTTGACTTTTATCTGTCTCGGTTGGTTGGTGTTAACTTTTATATTGTTTAGTTTTGGGTGACTTCACGCATTTCCAGCTGCGAGAGAAACCAAATATATCTGCCTGCGATTTTGGCTCTGACATATAATCCTTCTAAAAAATGAGCAAATTGATTAAATACTGAACTTTACTGTTAATCTATTTCATTAAACGAAGTGGTCCCTGTGCGTTGATGATCTGTCTAATGATGCTGTTCATGAAATGACCGCTGTACGTTGATAATTTTCATAGCAGACTGATCCTGAAATGGAAATATCTTACCTTGTAATGTAATTGTTGTGAAACGCGTTGCTTGCTGCTCTCTTTGCGCCAGCTGCAGATTTCTAACTACAGTTACTGAGAGCTTAGTGCAATGCCCCAAACAACAAGCAAACTGTTTTATACGTATCACTGAGTGACAAACTTCTGTAAATAAAAATGATAGCACTGAAGATGAGAACAATGCTCCTAGGTGAAATACTCCCTTAACAAACTGTTTTCGAAATGTCTAATATATTACTGACATAGGCCAACGATGGAAAACTTTTTTGCTGAAATACCTTATTCTTATGATTTTTAGTGTAGGAAATCCAAATATGATACTTAAAAAACTGTATCATCCACAATTTGTTCACAATTTAGAGTTAAATTTATTAAATTAAGCTATATTTAAAGAATTTATCAGCTTTTACATAGTCAAACAGATATAAAAAGGAAGTGAAATGAATGTATATGAAGTAGCACTGCTGAAAAACATTTGCTGGCAAAAAAGGTTGATTCAATTTTTGTGTTAAGAGATAGTGTTTTGTTTATCGTCAACCTAACCTCACTTTTCCGTTTCCTGTACAAGTGCTCAGTACAATGTCTAATAGTAGTTGTAAAAACTCTGCTGACTGCTTTTGTTATGTTTGTGGTGAATTTGTGATTAAAAAACCCCCAAAGAAACATTACAGACTTTGTGGAAAAGGTTTATGTATCATACTTTGGATATATACTTCGTGATCAAGATTAATCTTGGGCGCTGCATAAGGTATGTTATGTGTGTGTTGAAGATCTGAGAAAATGGTCCAAAAAGAAGAACAAAGCCTTTAGATTGCTGTTCCACTGGTGCAGAAAGAACTGGCATGTGAGGGAGTCTTTAAAACCTGGTGAGAAGACCATTCTATGCAGAAACCTTGTAGATCCACAAAACGTACTCCTACCACCTCTAGATATAAAGTGAGGCCTAACAAAACAGGTTGTAAATGCTTTGCCTAAAGATGGACGATGTTTTAAGTATCTCTGCCAAAAGTTTCTACACCTTTCATAAAGCTAAGCTAAAAGAAGGCGTCTTCGTCGGGCCTGAAATTAGAAAATTGATGCTTGATGTTAACTTTGAATCCATAATGACATTAAATGAGAAAGTAGCATGGGTATCATTCAGGGAAGTTGTTACAAAGTTCTTAGGACATGAAAAAGGCCCAGAATTTATTTGTATTATAGCTACAATGTTAAAGGATATTTAATGAGCCCGAAAGTTCACTTTTTGAACAGTCTCCTTGATTACTTATTAGACAATAAGGGAGATGTTAATGAGGAGCAAAGAGAGCGTTTTCACCAGGACATCAAAGTGATGGAAAAACACTACCAAGGCCACTGGAACACCAACATAATGGGGGACTACTGTTGGTCACTTCACCAAGAAGTTCAACAAGTGACTCATCGTATAATAAGCTACACAAGAAGCTTCAAAGAAAAAAGGGAAAGAAAATACAAACCAATTCGAGCTGACAAGTGAAACATCTATTTACACACATCATTGTTTTGAGTAGCTTACTCTAAATACAAACCACGCTTATGTTGTAACAGAGTGTATCATTAATTTCCCCATTTACCATATAGCACAGGTTTTTACTATATAGTAAAAAGCATATTGCTCGAAAACTATGGGTGATACAAAAAAGATAAGGCTAGATTGAGATTCAGGTCATCAAACTCTATAAAGATCAGCTATCAAAGTAAAAAAAAAGTTTTTCAAAAAACATTTTTCGGTAGCCTGTGATAACTGTATAAAATTCATTGTACAACACTCATTAACATTGATATCAAAATCTTACTCTCACAAATCATTAATAATCATTGAAAATACCTCACAGTGAAAATTACTCAATCTTTAGTGTAAAATCTAATTTTCCCTTATATGGATGTCTCATTCAGCAAATGATCGTAACTATGCGTGACTGCAGTGCCGTTAAATAAAAAATATTACCTTTATTCCTCTTCATTTGTTTTTATATCCTTACAAGTTGTTAGAATCTTTCTCTTCTGTTTCATAATATCGAAACACAGATCTTTTTACTAAAGACAGATGCACCTAACTTTACGTCTACATTGCCACGAGTCCTCCGCTCTGAGTGTGTTTCACTACCATCTAACGATAGAGCTCCCGCGTTCTTCGTTGTCAAGCAGAGATCAGAGAAACAAGGACATCTGCCAGGGGCACTGCTATTCGGAAATGTCGTTTACCGTTTCAGACATCCACAGCACGTACAAATTCCAGAAATGCTAATAACAAACTCCAAAAAGGCCTATTTCAATATATGGAGAAAGAATTCATAAGGGAGAAACAATGATTGTCCAATGGTTCAAATGGCCTGCTATCGTAGTTAAAACGAACTGCGAGAAGGAAAACGATGCAGCACATGTTCACAACATCACATAACACAGAATTTTCGTTCTCACATTCAGTTTAAAAGAAAACCATTACATTTCTTAAGAAAATATTTACACTCTATGTCTGTCTGAATGGTCATTAGAGTACCATGCAAAACATCTGAAGTACATCGGTCAAGAACTTTTCGAGCTTTTTGGCAACAACGTTGAACAAAGACTTGTCTTTATATACTGGTGTAGATGAAATGCAAGTGCCGCTATTTTCACACAATATTATCTCCCCTGATTTCTTCTGTGTGCATTTCCTGTTGCAAAACGTATTGTAATATCACTTTATATCGTAGCAGTTGCCTTCCTAATAACAACATTTTTCTATGATATCCTTTTTCGCAGTTTTTGCAGGTGTATGGGAGGGGGTGGGAAAGGGGGAAGGAGAAGGTGAAGGAAGAGGGAGCACTTGCCTCCTCCTGGAATCTAGGTACAGGCTTCAATTCATTACACTCGTTCTGGCAGTAATTATCAGCGTTTTACTCAACTGCAGGTTGAACACTGCTGAGTCTGAGGGGAAACTCTGTGACTTTTGTAGTCACA
This sequence comes from Schistocerca cancellata, assembly GCF_023864275.1. Classification (NCBI taxonomy): domain Eukaryota; kingdom Metazoa; phylum Arthropoda; class Insecta; order Orthoptera; family Acrididae; genus Schistocerca; species Schistocerca cancellata. Next base: position 502,929,086 of record NC_064633.1, read on the forward strand.
ACGTATCTTGGATCTTTTGGTTGTCATATTGTTCATGGGGAATTGTGGCGAATCCTGAATGCGACAGCGATTTTCACAGCTTTCTGCAGTCCAAATGAACGTGGAGCATCACAGGAATAGTGTCCTCAGTGTCACTTACTCATACAGTACTTAATGGGGGAAAGTTCCACACTCAACCAGGCGAAAGGTGACCCTTCGGTACGCTTTCTCTAGTTAACGTAAAAAGACATTTTGTTCAACTTTAGTTACGCCAGTCAACATCATCATCTTCATCATCATCCGAGTTCTGCCCTAGGGCAATTTTTCACATGTAGCTCTCCTTGCACTCCTGTCATTTGCTACCCTCTTCGTTTCCTAAAAAATGTTCCCTGTCCTTACACTGTCCTCCATCTGGTACCTTCTGCTTATTCTTCAAGCGAACTGTGTTTCCTCTGCCTGATTATCTTTGAAATTTCAGTACAGACTAGGCATTAGAGCAGGTTGTTTACGATTAGCGTACACTTCGTTTTTGCATTCAGAGACCCAGGTCGACGTGCAATGAAAGACCAAACAAAGTTCCAAAGAGAACATATCGAGAGGGCCCGATTCGCTGGAGCATAAGCAAGACAGCCAACTTATTAAATGTTTCAAGATCAACTGTTTCAACAGTCATGACAACCTACACAAAATATGAAAAGATATCATAGTGTATACGTAATAGTGGGCGCAAATCAAAAGTAAATGACAGAGATCGTCGTACGCTAACACGAATTGTGGAACAATAACGCAAAACTATGGCGGCAGGAAAAACTGCAGAGATCAATAGCCATCTTCGAGACTCGTTATCTAACGACTCCACAAAGCCAATATTTATGGACGAGCTGCGATAACGAAACCAATAGTGACGAAAACCAACGCAAAGAAGCGTAAAACATGGTGTCAGGAGCACAAATCCAGGACGGCTGATCAGTGGAAACACGTCATACTTTCCGACGAGTCAACGTTTTAGTTGTTTCCAACACTGGACCGGGTTTACGTTTGGAGAACGCCAAAAGAGGCCTACAATCTTAGTTGCTTGATTCGATCTGTTAAGCATTGAGGTGGAAGTCTGATAGTGTGGGCAGACATATGATGGTATTCTGCTGGTCCCATCATTATTCTCAAAGGCCGTGTTACAGCCAACGATTATGTGAACAATCACATCTGTCAACACCTCCTTTCTTCGAGATTGGAATTATTATATTCTTCTTGAAGTCTGAGGGTATATCGCCGAGGTCGGCTTCCATCAGTTTTCCATTCGTCTGTGAAGAATTCGTGTTAGTATTTTGCAGCTGTGATTTATTAAACTGATAGTTCAGTAATTTTCACATCTGTCAACACCTGATTTCTTTGGGTTTGGATTTATTATATTCTTCTTGAAGTCTGAGGGTATTTCGCCTGTGTCATACATCTTGCTCACCTGATGGTAGAGTTTTCTCAGGAATGGCTCTTCCAAGGCCGTCAGTAGTTCTAATTGAGTATTGTCTACTCCCAAGGCCTTGTTTCGGCTTAGGCCTTTCAGTGCTCTGTCAAACTCTTCACGCAGTATCATATCTCCCATTTCATCTTCAACTATATCCTCTTTCATTTCCATAATATTGTCCTCAAGAACATCGCCCTTGTATAGACCCTCTATATACTCCTTCGACCCTTCTGCTTTCCCTTCTTTGCTTAGAACTGGGTTTCCATCTGAGCTCTTGATATTCATACAAGTGGTTCTATTTTCTCCAAAGTTGTCTTTAATTTTCCTGTAGGCAGTATCTACCTTAACACTAGTGAGAGAAGCCTCCACATACTTACATTTTTCCTCTAGCCATCCCTACTTAGACACTTTGCACTTCCTGTCGATCTCATTTTTGAGACATTTGTATTCCTTTTTGCCTGCTTCATTTACTGCGTTTTTATATTTTCGCCTTTCAGCAATTAAATTCAATATTTCTTCTGTTACCCAAGGATTTCCACTAGCCCTCGTCTTTTTACCTACTTGATCCTCTGCTGCCTTTACTACGTCATCCCTCAGAGCTACCCATTCTTCTTCTACTGTCTTTCTTTCCCCCATTCCTGTCAATTGTTCCCTTATGCACTCACTGAAACTCTGTACAACCTCTGGTTTAGTCAGTTTATCCAGGTCCCATCTCCTTAAATTCCCACTTTTTTGCAGTTTCTTCAGTTTTAATCTACAGTTCATAACCAATAGATTGTGGTCAGGGTCCACATCTGCCACTGGAAATGCCTTACAATCTAAAACCTGTTTCCTAAACCACTGTCTTACCATTATATAATCTATCTGTTACCTTCCAGTATCTCCAGGATTCTTCCATGTATACATTCTTCCTTTATGACTCTAGAACCATGAGTTATCATTATCATCCTCATCATCATCATTTAAGACTGATTATGCCTTTCAGCGTTCAGTCTGGAGCATAGCCCCCCTTATACATTTCCTCCATGATCCCCTATTCAGTGCTAACAATGGTGCCTCTACTGATGTTAAACCTATTACTTCAAAATGATTCTTAACCGAATCCAGGTACCTTCTCCTCGGTCTGCCCCGACTCCTCCTACCTTCTACTGCTGAATCCATGAGTCTCTTGGGTAACCTTACTTCTCCCATGCGCGTAAAATAACCCCACCATCTAAGCCTGTTCGCCCTGACTGCTACATCTATAGAGTTCATTCGCAGTTTTTCTTTGATTTCCTCATTGTGGACACCGTCCTGCCATTGTTCCCATCTACTAGTACCTGCAATTATCCTAGCTACTTTCATATCCGTAACCTCAACCTTGTTGATAAGGTAACCTGAATCCACCCAGCTTTCGCTTCCATACAACAAAGTTGGTCGAAAGATTGAACGGTGCACAGATAACTTAGTCTTGGTACTGACTTTCTTCTTGCAGAAGAGAGTAGATCGTAGCTGAGCGCTCACTGCATTAGCTTTGCTACACCTCGCTTCCAGTTCTTTCACTATGTTGCCATCCTATGAGAATATGCATCATAAGTACTTGAAACAGTCCACCTGTTCTAACTTTGTTCCTCCTATTTGGCACTCAATCCGTTTATATTTCTTTCCCACTGACTTTACTTTCGTTTTGGAGATGCTAATCTTCATACCATAGTCTTTAAATTTCTGATCTAGCTCTAAAATATTACTTTGCAAACTTTCAATCGAATCTGCCATCACAACTAAGTCATCCGCATATGCAAGACTGCTTATTTTGTGTTCACATATCTTAATCTCACCCAGCCAATCTATTGTTTTCAACATATGATCCATAAATAATATGAACAACAGTGGAGACAGGTTGCAGCCTTGTCTTACCCCTGAAACTACTCTGAACCATGAACTCAATTTACCGTCAACTCTAACAGCTGCCTGACTATCCATGTAAAGACCTTTAATTGCTTGCAAAAGTTTGCCTCCTATGCCATAATCTTGTAGAACAGATAATAACTTCCTCCAAGGAACCCGGTCATACGCCTTTCCTAGATCTATAAAGCATAGATACAATTCCCTGTTCCACTCATAACACTTCTCCATTATTTGCCGTAAGCTAAAGATCTGGTCCTGACAACCTCTAAGAGGCCTAAACCCACACTGATTTTCATCCAATTGGTCCTCAACTAATACTCGAACTTTCCTTTCAACAATACCTGAGAAGATTTTACCCACAACGCTGATTAAAGAGATACCTCTGTAGTTGTTACAATCTTTTCTGTTTCCATGTTTAAAGATTGGTGTGATGATTGCTTTTGTCCAGTCTGATGAAACCTGTCCCGACTCCCAGGCCATTTCAATATCCTGTGTAGCCGTTTAAGACCTGACATTCCACTGTATTTGATGAGTTCCGACTTAATTTCATCCACCCCAGCCGCTTTGTTGCATTGCAATCTATTGACCATTTTCTCCACTTCCTCAAATGTGATCCTATTTCCATCATCATTCCTATCCCATTCTACCTTGAAATCTGAAACATTACTCATCGCATTTTCACCTACATTGAGCAACTCTTCAAAATATTCCCTCCATCTGCCCATGGCATCCACAGGGTTCACCAGCAGTTTTCCTGACCTGTCCAAAATACTTGTCATTTCCTTCTTACCTCCCATTCGATGACTGCTAATTACACTCCAGAACGGTTTTCCAGCAGCTTGACCCATAGTCTCCAAACTGTTTCCAAAGCCTCCCCACGATTTCTTCTTGGATGCTGCAATTATCTGTTTGGCTTTGTTTCTTTCTTCAACATAACTTTCTCTGTCTACCTGGGTTCTGGTATGTAGCCATTTTTGATACGCCTTCTTTTTCCTTTTACAGGCTGCCTTGACCGTATTATTCCACCAAGCTGTTTGCTTCATTCTAATTTTACACACTACTGTTCCAAGACATTCTTTAGCCACTTCTAGTACTGTGTCCCTGTACCTTGTCCATTCCTGTTCCAATGACTGTAATTGACTACATTCAACTAACTGGTACCTTTCTGAGATCGCTGTTATGTACTTGTGCCTGATTTCCTTATCTTGAAACTTCTCCACTCTTATCCTCCTACATATGGACCTGACCTCCTGCACTTTCGGCCTCACAATCCCAATTTCACTGCAGATTAAATAATGATCAGTGTCATCAAAGAATCCCCTGAATACACGTGTGTCCCTCACAGCCTTCCCGAATTCCAGATCTGTTATTATATAGTCAATGACAGATCTGGTTCCCCTGCCTTCCCAAGTATATAGCCAAGTATATAGGTGAATGTTCTTATGTTTAAAAAAGGAGTTTGTGATTACTAAGCCCATACTGGCACAGAAATCCAAGAGTTGTTTCCCGTTCCTGTTGGCCTCCATATCCTCTCCAAATTTACCCATAACCTTTTAATACCCTTCTGTTCGATTTCCAATCCTGGCGTTAAAATCACTCATGAGCAGAACACTGTCCTTGTCCCTTACTCTAACAACTACATCACTGAGTGCCTCATAAAAACTATCCATCTTATCTTGATCTGTCCCTTCACAATGCGAATATACTGGCACAATCCTAATTTTCTTGCTAGACACTGTCAAATCTATCCACATCAGTCGTTCGTTTACATACCTTATTGCAACTACGCTGGGTTCCATTTCTTTCCTGATGTAAAGCCCTACACCCCATTGTGCTATTCCTGCTTTGACTCGTGACAGGTAGACCTTGTATTCTCCCACTTTCTCTTCTTTCTCACCCCTTACCCGAATGTCACTAACAGCTAAAACGTCCAGCCCCATCTTACTTGCAGCCTCTGCCAGCTTTACCTTCTTCCCAGAGTAGCCCCCATTGATATTAATCGCTCCCCATCTCATTACCATTTGTTTGCCAAGTCGTATCTTAGGAGTCCCTGGTTTGTCAGTTAGAGGTGGGACTCCGTCACCTCCAAAGGTCCGTGGCATTTTGCTCTGATTGTTGCCAGCATCATATTTAAAGTACCAGGGAAGCAGGTTGCTAGCCTTACTTGCCCCGAGTCCCATTGGGTTTTACCCCTAACGGCTGAGGGACTGACCGTTGGATTTGGTAGTCTTTGCCGTATGAGCACAAAGGTGACCACGACTCAGAATATGTCCGAGATGCCCAGCCTTATTCCAAAGTAACTGGTATCCCGACTGTCGGAACCACTTACTTGGACACTCATACGTTGCCCATGGTTCATGAACTAGGACATGACTACAGGACTAGGACATGACTACAGGAACCAACACCATGAACCACACCATGTGTTAGCTATGATTAAACTATGCTCTGCCCTAAATTCTACCAGACGGCTTCCTCTTTCATCTCTTACCCCCAAACCATATTCACCATGTTGCCTTCTCTCCCTTTTCCTACTTTCGAATTCCGGTCACAAATGACTATTAAATTTTCGTTTACCTTCACTACGAGAATAATTTCTTTTATCTCATCATACATTTCATCAATTTCTCCATCATCTGCAGAGCTAGTTGGCATATAAACTTGTACTACTGTAGTAGTTGTGGGCTTCGTGTCTATCTTGGCCACAATAATGCGTTCACTATGCTGTTTGTGGTAGCTTACCCTCACTCCAATTTTTTTATTCATTATTAAACCTACTCCTGCATTACGCCTATTTGATTTTGTATTTATAACCCTGTATTCACCTGACCAAAAGCAATGTTTATTCCTGCCACCGAACTTCACTAATTCCCACTATATCTAACTTTAACCTATCCATTTCCCTTTTTAAACTTCCTAACCTACCTGCGCATTAAGGGATCTGATATTGCACGCTCCGATCCGTAGAACGCCATTTTTCTTTCTCCTGATAACGACGTCCTCTTGAATAATCACCGCCCGGAGATCCGAATGGGGGATTATTTTACCTCCGGAATATTTTACCTAAGAGGACACCATCATCATTTAACCATACAGTAAATCTGCATGCCCTCAGGAAAAGTTACGGCTGTAGTTACCCCTTGCTTTCAGCCGTTCGCAGTACCAGCACAGCAAGGCCGTTTTGGTTAGTGTTACAAGGCCAGATCAGTCAATCATCCAGCCTGTTGCCCCTGCAGCAACTGGAAAGGCTGCTTCCCCTCTTCAGGAACCACACGTTTGTCTGTCCTATGTGTGTGTGTGTGTGTGTGTGTGTGTGTGTGTATGTTGTCCAACTTTAATGAAGACCTGTTAGGCAGAAAGCTTTGTTTGACAGTGTTTTTGGTGTGATTATATGCGACACAGCAAGTTTGCTCTATGGTGAGTAGCAACTACCCTTTTCATAAAACTGTCATTAATTCATGTATGAAGTTACTTACGTACTCACATGCGAACTCATTTAGCAGGATAAATCCTTTTATTGCCTGAAGCAATTTGAGGAAACCCCGAGACCCTTCATAAAGATGCCCCAAAAATGTGTTAAAATCTTCATCCTCCGGAACAAAAAGCCATTTTGTTGAAATCTTGTTCAGTTTATATCTCACTTACAATGCTATGTTGCTTATACATTCGGATGAAGAGTTATTTTATAATGAAACGAGCTAGAGCTGCTAGTTCACTCATTTTAACGCTTATCGCTGCACGCGTTACACACACTGTACATACAGTATTCTACATCTACATCTACGTGACTACTCTGCTATTCACAATAAAGTGCCTGGCAGAGGGTTCAATGAACCACTTTCAAGTTGTCTCTCTACGCTTCCATTCTCAAACGACGCACGTGAAAAAGGAGGACATAAATTTCTCAATTTCGCAATCCGAGGAGAAAAATGGTGAACGAAATTTAATGAGAAGATCCCGTCGTAACGAATAACGCCTTTGTATTAATGATTGCCACTTCAATTCACGTATCATGCATGTAATACTATCTCACCTGTTTCACTATAAAACAAAACGAGGCGCCTGATGCCGATCCCACATCGTACAGCAATAGTCCAGAATAGAGCGGACAAGTGTAGTGTAAGCAGTCTTTTTTTTTGGGGGGGGGGGGGGTCATCGGTCTACTGACTGGTTTGATGCGGCCCGCCACAAATTCCTTTCCTGTGCTAACCTCTTCACCTCAGAGTGGCATTCGTAATAACTGTAGCTTATTTAGTAGGCTCTTACGCCCAACAGTATGAAAAAATCTAGAACAGATAGAAATATGTGGCCGTGACACATTTATCCGGATCTAGATCATCAGACACCAGTTCTAGAAATCGTACTGTGGCTGGTTCTCTACTTCTACCGCTACGGAACGCAAAATGAGGTGCACAGAGAGATTTGTATAACTACTCTACTAGTTTCATTAATTTTTGTAATTGGTAGTAATTATTTTGTTAATGATGCTAGACATCAACTGGGAATGCAGGTTTCTACGTCATCTGTGTTACTTTTCTATAGTAGAGACACAACTCTCGACTGGTTAGGTAATATGGAAAGCCCCCTGATACGAGTGACTCATTCATTTTACTGGGGTTCTATTTAGCGTTGCTTATCTCTGTACCGTGCCTTTACTAAAGAGCAGTGCTCTCTTTGCATTTCTCCTTCACTCTCTATTTGTGTTAACGGACATCTTCAAACCACTATTATCTGTCGCCTCGAACTTATTAACTGTAGTTCAAACTATATTTTAGCCGGAATTGAATCAACAGTGGTAGAAATATTGAATTTCAAGGCATACGTGATCTACCTATACACAGAAAACAAAACAAATTTTTTAAATTCATGCTTGAACGTGTTCGGCAGATCGTTCTTTGTTCAAACATACCTGTCCGGTCTGCCTGGGGACGATATGTGTTACGCTAAACTGTTTGCCGTTTTGCTATTTTTACATAAATTAAAAGAATCAAATTGTAGATGTCCTACAGTACCTACATCGACATCTACTTTCACACTCAGCACACTACTGTGAGGTGCACAGCAGAGAGCACTTTCTATAGTGCCAGTTATTACGGCTTCTTCCAGTTCCATTCACGTATGGAGCGCGATAAAAAGGACAGTTTAAATGTCTGTATATGCAGTGTGATTCATATAATTTACATTCACGATCCGCATGATATCAATACGTAGGGAGTTATAGTATGTTCCTACACTAATCTTTTAAAGTTGGTCCTTGAAACTTTGGAAGTGGGCATTAGCCTCTATCTTCAAGTTTTCCCAATTCAGTTTCATCAACAACTTCGTGTCACGCTCACACGAATCAAATGAGATTGAGATGATTTGAGTTGCTGTTCATCAACGTCAACGTGTCACACACTTTAGCAGTATTCTACGATGTGTCGCACAAGTATTTGTAAACTATCTTCTTTATAGAGTGATTACATTTCCCTGGTTCTCTACCAGCAAACCGTAGTCTCCAACCTGATTTACATACAGATCGCTACATCTAGATATTTGTACGAGTTATCGGATTTCAGTTGTGACTCAGTGACAATGTGGGCTTTTGATAACATATTTTCTCTTTTTGTGAAGTCACAATTTAATATTTCTAAACATTTAACCCCCCCCCCCCATTGAACCTTGGATCTTGCCGTAGGTGGGGAGGCTTGCATGGCTCAGCGATACAGATAGCCGTACCGTAGGTACAACCACAACGGAGGGGTATCTGTTGAGAGGCCAGACAAACGTGTGGTTCCTGAAGAGGGGCAGCAGCCTTTTCAGTAGTAGCAAGGGCAACAGTCTGGATGATTGACTGATCTGGCCTTGTAACAATAACCAAAACGGCCTTTATGTGCTGGTACTGCGAACGGCTGAAAGCAAGGGGAAACTACGGCCGTAATTTTTCCCGAGGGCATGCAGCTTTACTGTATAATTGATGATGGCGTCCTCTTGGGTAAAATATTCCGGAGATAAAATAGTCCCCCATTCGGATCTCCGGGCGTGGACTACTCAAGAGGATGTCGGTATCAGGAGAAAGAAAACTGGCGTTCTACGGATCGGAGCGTGGAATGTCAGATCCCTTAATCGGGCAGGTAGGATAGAAAATTTAAAAAGGGAAATGGATAGGTTAAAGTTAGATATAGTGGGAATTAGTGAAGTTCGGTGGCAGGAGGAACAAGACTTCTGGTCAGGTGACCACAGGGTTATAAACACGAAGTCAAATAGGGGTAATGCAGGAGTAGGTTTAATAATGAATAGGAAAATATGAATGCGGGTAAGCTACTACAAACAGCATAGTGAACGCATTATTGTGGCCAAGATAGATACGAAGCCCACACCTACTACAGTAGTACAAGTTTATATGCTACTAGCTCTCCAGATGACGAAGTCATTCAAGAAATGTATGATGAAAAAAAAGAAATTATTCAGGTAGTGAAGGGAGGCAAAATTTAATAGTCATGGGTGACTGGAATTCGTGTGTAGGAGAAGGGAGAGAAGGAAACGTAGTAGCTGAATATGGATTGGGGCTAAGAAATGAAAGAGGAAGCCGCCTGGTAGAATTTTGCACAGAGCACAACTTAATCATAGCTAATACTTGGTTTAAGAATCATCGTAGAAGGTTGTATACATGGAAGAACCCTGGAGATACTAAAAGGTTTCAGATAGATTATATAATGGTATGACAAAGATTTAGGAGCCAGGTTTTAAATTGTAAGACATTTCCAGGGGCAGATGTGGACTCTGACCACAATCTATTAGTTATGACCTGTAGATTAAAACTGAAGAAATTGCAAAAAGGTCGGAATTTAAGGAGATGGGACCTGGATAAACTAAAAAAACCAGAGGTTGTATAGAGTTTCAGGGAGAGCATAAGGGAACAATTGACTGGAATGGGGGAAAGAAAGACAGTAGAAGAACAATGGGTAGCTTTGAGGGATGAAGTAGTGAAGGCAGCAGAGGATCAAGTGGGTAAAAAGACGAGGGCTAGTAGAAACCCTTGGGTAACAGAATAAATATTGAATTTAATTGATGAAAGGAGAAAATATAAAAATGTAGTAAAAGAAGCAGGCAAAAAGGAATACAAACGTCTCAAAAATGAGATCGACAGGAAGTGCAAAATGGCTAAGCAGGGATGGCTAGAGGACAAATGTAAGGATGTAGAGGCTTATCTCACTAGGGGTAAGATAGATAATGCCTACAGGAAAATTAAAGAGACCTTTGGAGATAAGAGAATCACTTGTATGATGGAAACCCAGTTCTAACCAAAGAAGGGAAAGCAGAAAGGTGGAAGGAGTATATAGAGGGTCTATACAAGCGCAGTGTACTTGAGGACAATATTATGGATATGGAAGAGGATGTGGATGAAGATGAAATGGGAGATACGATACTGCGTGAAGAGTTAGACAGAGCACTGAGAGACCTGAGTCGAAACAAGGCCTCGGGAGTAGACAACATTCCATTGGAACTACTGACGGCCTTGGGAGAGCCAATCCTGACAAAACTCCACCATCTGGTGAGCAAGATGTATGAAAGAGGCGAAATACCCTCAGACTTCAAGAAGAATATAATAATTCCAATCCCAAAGAAAGCAGGTGTTGACAGATGTGAAAATTACCGAACAATCAGTTTAATATGCCACAGCTGTAAATTACTAACACGAATTCTTCACAGACGAATGGAAAAACTAGTAGAAGCCGACCTCGGGGAAGATCAGTCTGGATTCCGTAGAAATACTGGAACACGTGAGGCAATACTGACCTTACGACTTATCTTAGAAGAAAGATTAAGGAAAGGCCAACCTACGTTTCTAGCATTTGTAGACTTAGAGAAAGCATTTGACAATGTTGACTACAATTTTCTCTTTCAAATTCTAAAGGTGGCAAGGGTAAAATACAGAGAGCGAAAGGCTATTTACAATTTGTACAGAAACCAGATGCACTTATAAGAGTCGAGAGACATGAAAGGGAAGCAGTGGTTAGGAAGGGAGTAAGTCAGGCTTGTCGCCTCTCCCCGATGTTATTCAATCTATATATTGAGCAAGCAGTAAAGGAAACAAAAGCAAAATTCGTCGTAGGTATTAAAATCCATGGAGAAGAAATAAAAACTTTAAGTTTTGCCGATGACATTGTAATTCTGTCAGAGACAGCAAAAGACGTGGAAGAGCAGTTGAACGGAATGGATGGTGTCTTGAAGGGAGGATATAAGATGAACATCAACAAAAGCAAAACGAGGATAATGGAATGTAGTCGAATTATGTCGGGTGATGTTGAGAGTATTAGATTAGGAAATGAGACACTTACAGTAGTAAAGGAGTTTTGCTATTTGGGGAGCAAAATAACTGATGATGGTCGAAGTAGAGAGGATATAAAATGTAGACTGGCAATGGCAAGGAAAGGGTTTCTGAAGAAGATACATTTCTTAACATCGAGTATAGTTTTAAGTGTCAGGAAGTCATTTCTGAAAGAATTTGTATGGAGCGTAGCCACGTATGGAAGTGAAACCTGGACGTTAATAGTTTGGACAAGAAGAGAATAGAAGCTTTCGAAATGTGGTGCTATAGAAGAATGCTGAAGATTGGATGGGTAGATCACATAACTAACGAGGAAGTATTGAATAGGATTGGGGAGAAGAGAAGTTTGTGGCACAACTTGACCAGAAGAAGGGATCGGTTGATAGGACATGTTCTGAGGCATCAAGGGATCACAAATTTAGTATTGGAGGGCAGCGTGGAGGGTAAAGATCGTAGGGGGAGACCAAGAGATGATTACACTAAGCAGATTCAGAAGGATGTACACTCCTGGAAATGAAAAAAAGAACACATTGACACCGGTGTGTCAGACCCACCATACTTGCTCCGGACACTGCGAGAGGGCTGTACAAGCAATGATCACACGCACGGCACAGCGGACACACCAGGAACCGCGGTGTTGGCCGTCGAATGGCGCTAGCTGCGCAGCATTTGTGCACCGCCGCCGTCAGTGTCAGCCAGTTTGCCGTGGCATACGGAGCTCCATCGCAATCTTTAACACTGGTAGCATGCCCCGACAGCGTGGACGTGAACCGTATGTGCAGTTGACGGACTTTGAGCGAGGGCGTATAGTGGGCATGCGGGAGGCCGGGTGGACGTACCGCCGAATTGCTCAACACGTGGGGCGTGAGGTCTCCACAGTACATCGATGTTGTCGCCAGTGGTCGGCGGAAGGTGCACGTGCCCGTCGACCTGGGACCGGACCGCAGCGACGCACGGATGCACGCCAAGACCGTAGGATCCTACGCAGTGCCGTAGGGGACCGCACCGCCACTTCCCAGCAAATTAGGGACACTGTTGCTCCTGGGGTATCGGCGAGGACCATTCGCAACCGTCTCCATGAAGCTGGGCTACGGTCCCGCACACCGTTAGGCCGTCTTCCGCTCACGCCCCAACATCGTGCAGCCCGCCTCCAGTGGTGTCGCGACAGGCGTGAATGGAGGGACGAATGGAGACGTGTCGTCTTCAGCGATGAGAGTCGCTTCTGCCTTGGTGCCAATGATGGTCGTATGCGTGTTTGGCACCGTGCAGGTGAGCGCCACAATCAGGACTGCATACGACCGAGGCACACAGGGCCAACACCCGGCATCATGGTGTGGGGAGCGATCTCCTACACTGGCTGTACACCACTGGTGATCGTCGAGGGGACACTGAATAGTGCACGGTACATCGAAACCGTCATCGAACCCATCGTTCTACCATTCCTAGACCGGCAAGGGAACTTGCTGTTCCAACAGGACAGTGCACGTCCGCAAGTATCCCGTGCCACCCAACGTGCTCTAGAAGGTGTAAGTCAACTACCCTGGCCAGCAAGATCTCCGGATCTGTCCCCCATTGAGCATGTTTGGGACTGGATGAAGCGTCGTCTCACGCGGTCTGCACGTCCAGCACGAACGCTGGTCCAACTGAGGATCCAGGTGGAAATGGCATGGCAAGCCGTTCCACAGGACTACATCCAGCATCTCTACGATCGTCTCCATGGGAGAATAGCAGCCTGCATTGCTGCGAAAGGTGGATATACACTGTACTAGTGCCGACATTGTGCATGATCTATTGCCTGTGTCTATGTGCCTGTGGTTCTGTCAGTGTGATCATGTGATGTATCTGTCCCCAGGAATGTGTCAATAAAGTTTCCCCTTCCTGGGACAATGAATTCACGGTGTTCTTATTTCAATTTCCAGGAGTGTAGGTTGCAGTAGGTACTGGGAGTTGAAGAAGCTTGCACAGGATAGAGTAGCATGGAGAGCTGCATCAAACCAGTCTCAGGACTGAAGACCACAACAACAACAAACATTTAAAAGTCGTTGCTTGTAATTTCACAACTCTGGAACCCTATCTAGATCCCACTAACTATTTACGCATCTTTTTTGGACTGTCCTTAATTATAGCCAAGTGCATCCCGGCGAAATATGTGAATTTGCCACTGATATTGCTCGCAACGTTATTAACGTACAACAGCAACTGCCCCGTCAAACTTTTCTGGGGCGCATCATGAGTTACTTCTTCACTTGCCGATGTCTCTCTATCCAAACTAGCATGCTAGGTCCTCACTCAGTCTGGTCATAAATTTCGCATAATATACCATAGTCGTACGAGCGATGGTAAAAGTAATTGTGGTATCGAGTCAAATGCTTTCCGAAAATTGAGAAATACTCATCCAACCTGACTGCCCTGATCCATGACTTTCGGGATTTCATGTGAGATAGGTCAGAGTTGTGTCTCACTTGATCGATACTCTCGGTATCCAAGTTGGTAGGAACGGAGAAGGTGATTCTGTTCTAGGTATGTCATTACGTTAGAGGTGAGAATATGTTATATGATTTTATAACAAATGCATGTCGAGAAAATTGCACGGTAGTATAGTGGATCAGTTTTGCTACCCTTCAAGTAGACAGGTGTGACATGTGCTTTCTTCCAGTTTCTGTTCACTATCTTTTGTTCGAAGGATGTACAGTAGACCATGGTTAAAGCTGCGCTAACTTAACCGAAAATTCGGTATAGAAGATGATAGAGATTCCGTCGGCTTTAGAGCTTTGTTCACTTTCAACAAT